>NC_066571.1:1739560-1922060 GCF_024679095.1 Eriocheir sinensis
AGTCCCCAGATCGCGAGGTGGAGGCGTGTGAACTAGTGTCTGGGAGACTCTCGAGGACCTGCGTGGAGTCGTGGCTGCCGTGGTGGAGGCCGCGGCAGGAAGCGGTGTTAGACGCGCCCCGGGGAACCTCATGACCCCGGGGCTGAAGGGATTGGAGCTGACCTCACCCTGCCAGGTCACGGGAAGGGAGTGAATAACAGGGACGGGAAATAACACTTATTCATTAGACCCTCGCACCTCAGACGCGGCTAGGAGAGGTAGACACAGGTAGACAGATCGGAAACGTTGATATTTTCTCCTTGGCGGGCTGACGGCGACCACCCAGCGCACCCACCCATTCACCGGACATGCCCCGCCGGTCCTCCGCTAGGGCAGGCAGATAGGGGCGCTGTTAAGGGCTATTACACTGGGCAAACTTTCCCTGGATCTTCAGTCAAACCACTCTTTCCGCAGGCGTGGTTCTCATTTGTTTCTTGTTATTGCTGCTGATGATGATGGTGAGTAATACCGTCGTCCTTTGGTGAAATCTATCGTAGCTCTGGAAGATCGTGGACACATCAGAAAACCACGGAAATATGAGAACCACGCCAACGGAAATCGTGGTTTGACTGAAGATCCACGGAAAATTTGCCCAGTGTAATAGCCCCTTTAGCCTCCCGTAGTCCCTGGGATAGGCGAAGCAATGAGTGATGCAACGAGTACCCGCGGGAGAAAGGCCTGACTCGTGCAGAGGAGAGAAAAACGGCGAGTGAAAGGTGCAACAGGGGGAGGAGGAGGGAGAACCACTGTGTGCCCTACTGCGGGAGGAGGAGGAGGAGGAAAAGGAGGAGAGAACGTGCCCCAGTGAACTTAAGCGAGTGTAGTGAATGGTGTTAGTGTTTGGTGTTCGCGGAGTGTTTGACCAAGTGTTCCTTCATTCAGCAGTGAGTAGTGTTGAGCCGGACAGCAAGACCTTGTAGCTTGTGATGGGAACGCTCAACCGAGGAGTAAAAAAACAGTAAAAACAAAGACTTGATTAAGGACGATGAGAAAACATAACCTTTCGAGTGTGTGCCGTGTGCTGGCGGAGTCGAGGGCCCGCGGGGGGAAGGGGACGGCCGGGGAGCAATCCTAATACTCCTTTAATTGAGGTTACGCTCCTTGCCCCCTCCCCTCGCCCCCCTACGCCTGGAGTCCACCTGTCAGCCCCTCGCCACTGACCAACACAATGAATATCCAAACCTTTTCTTTACGTCAGGCGCTGAAGGTAAGGGTTGTATCTCTCTCTCTCTCTCTCTCTCTCTCTCTCTCTCTCTCTCTCTCTCTCGTTCTGTTCAGTTATTTCTTGATGATTTGATCTTTGTTCTTCCGTCACACACACACACACACACACACACACACACACACACACACACTTAATACGGTATGATTCATCGGTTCATTCATTCAGTCACAAACGACTCAAATCCAATCAATTCTCGCTTCTTTCCACGCTTCTCTTGTTCACGGGAATGAAGCCAAAGGAGAGATGAAGATTGGTTGGGAAAAAAGTCGAGTAAAGGAGGAATGGAGAATCGAAAGAAAATTGAAGGGGGAAAAAATTAAAAGGAAGAAGAGAAAGAGGAAGAATGTAGAGGACGAGGAATGGAGAGGGAAAGAAAGAGATAAATTAGAATGAAAGGAAAATCAAGGTAGGGAAATAAAAGGAAGAGAAGGAAGGGAAGGAAAAGAAAATGAAATGGAAAGTAAAGGGAGGGGAAAATAAAGGAGGAAATGGAAAAATGAAGGGACAATTAAGAAAGGGGAGAGAAAATCAAGGGAAGGAAAAGAAAAATGAAGGGGAAATAAAGGAGGGAATGGAAAAAAATGAAGGGAAAAGAAAAGGAAAGGGGAAATAAAGGAGGGAATGGAAAAAAATGAAGGGAAAAGAAAAGGAAAGGGGAAATAAAGGAGGAAATGGAAAAAAATGAAGGGAAAAGAAAAGGAAAGGGGAAATAAAGGAGGGAATGGAAAAAAATGAAGGGAAAAGAAAAGGAAATGGACAAACTAAGGAAGGGAAAGAAAAGGGAGAGGAAATCAAAGGAGGCTAAAGAAATGAGGTGAAAAGAAAATGAAAGGGAAAAGGAAAAGGGAGGACAAAGAAGGAAAGAGAAAGAGAGGACGAAACTATAAAGAATGATGCTACTGTTTTTTTTTTCTATATTTTTTTGTTTGTTTTGTTTTGATTTTTTTTTTTTTTCCGCTGATCTCGCTTACGTCTGATCTCAAGGTGAAGGCTGATCACTAGGCCTTCACAGCTCGGGGCAGGTGTGTGGATGACCAGGTGTGTTCAGGTAGAGTGCGTTGCAGGGTGTTTGCTTTACTTACTCAACGGATGGCTGCACTCACGCACTCACGCCCCCCTTCCTCCTCTACACCCCTAACTAACCGCTCCCAGCAAGGTCATAGTCTGTGTGTGTGTGTGTGTGTGTGTAAGTGTGTATGTGTTGGTCCACCTGGCCTCTCTCCTCTCACCTGTCTGATTGATTTCGCTTTAAACCACAAGGGGAAAGTGTACGTGTGTGTGTGTGTGTTGTCATCTGAGTAAAGAGAGAGAGAGAGAGAGAGAGAGAGAGAGAGAGAGAGAGAGAGAGAGAGAGAGAGAGAGAGAGAGAGAGAGAGAGAGAATGGCTCCTTAGAAAGTAACAACACACCTGACAAATGAAGGTATGGCTACTAATTAGACAACATACGTGACCAGGTGTACAAGGAACAGGAGGAGGAGGAGGAGGAGGAGGAAAAGGAGGACAGGCTAGTGATAAGCGTCTCCTGTTGTAATCGTGACAGCAAAATAAATAAGTCACGTCTTTCTTCAGCGCCATTACACGCACGCCACCCTTACACCTGAGAGAGAGAGAGAGAGAGAGAGAGAGAGAGAGAGAGAGAGAGAGAGAGAGAGAGAGAGAAGAGAAGAGAAGAGAAGAGAAGAGAAAGGGAAGGGAAGGGAAGAGGAGAAAAAATAAGAAGAGAATAGAAGAAGAGAGAGAGAGAGAGAGAGAGAGAGAGAGAGAGAGAGAGAGAGAGAGAGAGAGTCCCAGAACATTCTCCAATACTAATAGTTACGTCTACCTTCTTAATGCGCGCGCTAATTACTGCTATTACTTCCGGGCGAAAGCAAATGTTAATAACCTGGATTTCACTCTGCTTGGGCGAGGGGAAGTCTGCTATGCCCTTAGTCACTGTTCATTGTAAGTGGTCTTTGTATGGAATCTTGCTTTCCCTTCTGAGATGTGGTGAGGGGGCGGAAATGTGTGTGTGTGTGTGTGTGTGTGTGTGTGTGTGTGTGTGTGTGTGTGTGTGTGTGTGGTAATGTGAGAGAGAGAGAGAGAGAGAGAGAGGTGTGCATCTTACCTGTATAGAACGGATGTCGTAGAGTAGCCCAGGTATGCCAGACTCGCCACTCATTTCCACACACACACACACACACACACACACACACACACACACACACACACACATACCTGAGATTCACATGCATAGTAGTGAGTCGCAGTGGGTGTGGTCGGGCGATGGGTGTGGCTGGCGGGTGGAGAGGTCAGCGGGAAGTGTTGGGTATCATAGTAGGTGTTTGGGGAGTGGGGGGCGGGCGTGAAGTGAGTAGGGGGAGGGTATAGGTGGATGTGGGTGTGGGGTGTGGGGTGAGGTAGGCTGGGCAAGGGGTGTAGAGTGGAGTAAAGGGGCGGGATGTAGGTGGATGTGGGTGTGTGGAAGAGGTGAATGTGGGGTGCAGTGGAAACATGTACAGGGTTTAAGTGTTAGGTGGAGTATAAAATGATGAGGCAGGAAAAAAAGTGGAGGGGAGGGTGAGTGGAGTGCATTGGAGGCGTGTCGAGGGGTCAGGTGTTAAGTGGAGTATAACATGGCAAGGCTGAGGGAGAAAAAAAAGTGGAGGAAAAGTATAGGTGGATGGAGGCATGTAAAGGATTCAAGTGTTAGGTGGAGTATAACTTGACAAGACTGAGGCAGCAAAAAAAAAAAAGGTGGTGTGGAGAAATAGGCATGTGGAGGGAAGGGAAGCTTAGTGAATGTGGATGAGTAATGTAAATATGGAGGCATGGCTATAGGCGGTAGATGGTCAGGTGGAGTGCTGTAAGTGGAGTCCAATTTTACATGGGCGTGGCGGGGAACAAGAAGTGGAGCGGGAAATAGGCAGGTGGAAGGGAGGTAAACGTATCCACCCCTGTAATCGGGTCGCATCATCAGGCCGGCCATTGTAAAGGTTCCCCCACAGTCACGGCAGGGGTAGAGTGGTCCGTTCTTTCGCCTCTTTTTACGTTTCTAATTCTAACCGTTACCGAACCTGTTATTCTGTTGTTCTGATCGGCTGATTTGCCTCTGCGGCCGCGGCGACACCAGCGTTACCAGATTGTCGTACTTAGCCTCTTTCCGATTTCCTACCCCAAAACTGTCTCCTCCACTTCAAGAACTACATTTATTTATGGTTACCGTTGAAAGGTTTAATTATTAGTGTCTTTTTGCTATAGTTAAGTGTCTAAAAACAATAATCTTGCAACGCTGGGCGACATCGTTCCCGCCGCCTGTTTCTGGTGAAGGGTGGAAGGGGGTGTCCTCTAAAAACTACTGTATGTCAACACCTTAACTTATGACTAACTCTTTATGGTATTTATACGTATATGAATGTATAATAAACGTTTTGTGTGCAAGACGAGCTGCCTGATGAGTAGGTAATTGAATGGAAAACTTCTCTATATAAACTCTCTCTCTCTCTCTCTCTCTCTCTCTCTCCAGCGTGCACCAGCGTCCCTAACCCTTCTCCATCTCTTTCTCCCCCGCAGGAGTTGTTCTCACAGCTGCAGTACAGCCATGAGTCCGCGCTGCCTCCTGATGCCCTCCGGCGCGCGCTGGCCCAGACCTTCTACAACCAGCAGCGCTTCCAGCTGGGCTTCATGGATGACGCCGCCGAGTGTTTCGAAAACATTCTGCTGCGGATCCATTTCCACGTGGCGAGCGGCGAGGCGGAGGACATGTGCAACGCGCGACACTGCATCCCGCACCAGCGCTTCGCCATGACGCTGGTGGAGCAGAGTGTATGCGGGGAGTGCGGCGCCACCTCCGAGCCGCTGCCATTCACCCAGATGGTCCACTACGTCTCGGCCTCCGCCCTCACCGCCCAGGCCAGGCAGATGGGCGACGCGGGCTGTGGACCCCAGTCTCAGCCCCCGGACATGTTTGGCCAGCTGCTGAAGAAGGCAGGAGGCATGGGCGACATCCGTGACTGTCCGGTAAGAATACTGAACTGGCTGTCGAGTTGTATAATAACGCTGCTCGGCACATTATGTGTTAGGGTCATAGATAGATCTGTTGACTGCTGATCTATCACCTTTCACTCCAATATTAGAACTTCCTGTGTATATCCTCCTTTATTTCATTTCCACATATCACTGATTAGTATGCATATAGTATTAAGGACCTAGGGAGTTTGACATACACTGTAAATAACTGCCAAAACTAAAGTGGGTTTTGATCTAACAGTTTTTTATTCACTCACCATAACTGCATGATGTTACGCCAAGTCATGACGAATGTTCCTGTTCCACAGAGCGCATGCGGAGCTAAGATCCAGATCTGCCGGACTCTCATGAACCGGCCCGAGATTGTGTCCATTGGCGTGGTGTGGGACTCGGAGCGGCCCACGCTTGAGCACATCATGGCGGTGTTCGCCACGGTGGGCACCACGCTGCGCCTCCGGGACGTCTTCCAGAGTGTTGTGGACGACCGCTGGGCACAGCACACCCACCACCAGCTGGTCGGTGTTGTCACTTACTATGGGAAGCACTACTCCACGTTCTTCTACCACACCAAGCTGCGGGTGTGGATATACTTCGATGACGCTACTGTGCGGGAGATCGGGCCGCACTGGGAGCAAGTTGTTGATAAGTGCCGTCGGGGCCACTTTCAGCCTTTGCTGCTGCTGTACGCCAACCCCAGCGGCACGCCCGTCCCCATAGACAGTGCCCCACGGACAGTAACGCTGGTGCCGGGCCACCGCCCTCACAGCCGCACTCTACAGGGACCTGTCAAGGCCATGACATCACCCGGGGAGCCCTACTCACAGTCCACCCGTCGCGCCGTCACCCCAAATCCTGAGAAGTGTGGTGATGGGACGGGCCCCGCGCCCCGTCGAGCCGTCACACCTAGCCCTGAAGTGGCTGCTCACCTGGACTCTCACCGAGACTACCAAAACATTCATGCCCTCAGTGCCCATGTGTACCAGGACAGCCCCAGTGAGGGTCACGGTGATGAGGTGTTTGAGGCGGGCACGTCCAGTTACCGGCGGCAGCTGGAGAGCATCAAGCAGAGTGGTGCTGTGCTGCCCAACAAGCCATCCATCCCTGGCCGACCCAGACTTGATTCTGATGACTCGGTGTATGTCGGGCGGCGCAGCGACGTGCAGCGTCAGGAGCGACAGCGCTCCATTAGCTGTAATGGCTACAATCAACATGGCAATCGTAACAGTAACTCCTCATTGGATCAGTTTGACAAGGATGGCCTCAAGATGCCCGAGAGTGCCAATGTGCCACGCCGCCGAGACTCAGGCAACTGGAGTGGCGACAGGAACAGTGCATCCTCCTCCTCCTCCACGTCGCTGGAACACCCATACCTGTTTATGGTGGGCAAGGCAGGGCGGCAGCCTCCCTCACCCACTGGTAAGGCTCCCCCGAGCCCCTCCCGCACCGACCATCCAGAGTATGCCAACCTGGGGGTGGGGGTGTCCCAGCAGCATACCCACAACCACCACCCACCAGGCCAGCCCTCCCCAGGTGCCCCTGCTGGCCAGTATGACCCAGGTTATGACTCCTACTCACTCTCCTCCAATGATTCCTACCCCATCCAGCAGAATCTGAAGCATAACTTGCAGGTAAGACATCATTACTTCATTCTCTGTGTAAGTCATCTACATATAGCAAACAAAGCAGAAATAATTACAGTCCCACAGAGACTGAGCGGTCACGATAACTAATCACCCCTTGTCTTTCCTCTTGGAATAGCTTCAGCAGATCCCAGAGGGCGTACAGGCCAGTGACAGCCCCGGGACATACACTGGAGGAAGCCAGCAGGACAGCAGTAGTGTGAGCACGCTGACTGAGAGTGAGACAGGAGGCAACTGTGAGACTCTCTGCCTGGCTGCTGACTCTCTCTTGGAGGAGGCTCGGGCCCGGGAGGAATCAGGGGACCTTTCGGTGAGTAAACAACGGCAGTTACCTGTACCTATTGCTTTAGTGAACCATACTGCTGTACTTTAGTATATCTTGGTTGTTCAACCCACAATGTTCCTTCCTTGAGGCTCATCCACTAATCCTTTGCCCTTATTCCTCGCAGGGTGCATTGGACTTGTGTAGTGCTGCTGCCGCCAAGACTCGGGCAGCCATGGATGCCCCGTACAACAATGCTCACTCCCTTACATTTGCACGCATGAAGCACAACACCTGTGTCATGCGTGCCCGCTCTCTACACCGCCGCATCCTCATCCAGGAGGAGACGGCAGCCTGGGAGGGACAGTACAAGATTGGTAAGTATTGCTACTACTCTCTTAGCTCATCATTACCTTCTTAGATAGATGCTTGCTGTTACATTACATGTCAAGTGTCCTTGATTGTACAATCTAGTTCTCTTTCACACATTCTAACCCTCATTGTGACCTTTCAGATGGCCCTCACCACAGCCGCCAAGGATCACGGGACTCCCAGAGATCACGCACCAGTCGGCAGGGGTCAAGGGAGGGATCAGTCCATCACAGCCGCCAGGGGTCACGGGATGCTTCCAGTGGGTCACAGGCCAGATCACAGGAGCAACTTGACACAGCAGTGACCTTAGCCCAGACAGCTGAAAAATTGCAAAACACAAATATTGAAATCTATGCAACACTGCCCAAGAAGAAGGGGAAGAAGGCATCTGGAGAAAAATCTTCAAGGAGGGAGGAGACTGAACTGCAACTAGAAAAGACCAAAGATAGGAAGACATCAGAAAAGAACAAGGAAAAGTCTAGCAAGGAGAGGAAAAGTGGCAAACTGCGGCATGTCGACAGTGACTACGGTAGTGATCACAGCTCCAAAAGCCACTCCTCCAAGGGTTCCTCTAAGGGCCTTGAGAAGGAGGATGTGAATGCCATTGTGGAGGTAAAAGAAGAGAAGTCTGTTGGGAAGAAGCAACACAAGATCCGTCGGAAGTTACTCATGGGAGGACTCATCCGCCGCAAGAACCGCAGCATGCCAGATCTGCGAGAGGGACAGGATGCTGAGGACCCTAAGGCTACCACTGACGACCTGCAGGTGCGCAGTCTGTCCCGGCCCACCACACCCTCTGGGGAGAAAACCATGGCTGGGTACCTGAGCGAAGGCCACCTGGAGTACGGAAACCCTAACCTTGAGCGCAGCAAACTGATGAGAAAGAGCTTCCATGGCAGTGTTGGGAAGGGCCTGTCCCCTGCCAAGGTGCCTCCGCCCATCCCTCAACGCATCAGCTCACAGCTCTCCCAGAAGAGCGACAAGAGTGTCCGTAAGGAGGAGAAGAAGAGGGAAAAACGACCACCTTACCCCTTGCCCCCATCTGAGCACCAGTCAGAGGAGCCGCCAGCGCTGCCACCTCGCTGCTACACGCCGGAGATGGTGATGAATAATAACAACAACAACACTGTGGTCAAGGGTGAGCCACAGTCACTACCATTCCTCCAGCCAGCTCAACATGACAACTTCCAGCCCTGCTCCCTATCCTTCCCTGCTCCCCAGCCCTCACCCAGCACACCCACACAAATTACCATTTGTGCTGACATTCACCATGAGCCACCTGGCCACCCAGAGTCCCATCACCACTTGCAGGAACAAAAAATGCATCAGGAACTACCAGCAACCTCTATCAAGATGCATGAACACCAGATTCATCAAGAACAACAGCACCAGCAACAGCAACAGCAGCAGCAACAGCAAGCATTCATTCAGGGTCACCTGTCCATGCCTCAAGTCAGTTCACCTTCCAACTGGCCAAATGTGTCACACTCAAGACAGAGCAGTGAGGACTTCCCTCCTCCTCCTCCTCCCTTGGAAGAGGCTGTGGAGGACCTGAAGACTCGAAGGCTTCTCCCCCAGCCCTGCCCACCATCTAGGGCCACCCCAGAGGCCCCTGCCACCTCTCAGCCCTCAAGTCTGCTGGCACAGCTGCAGCAGAAGCGGCAGCAGATAATTGAGAGCAAAGAAGGAAGTGGCTCAAACATTGATGACAGAATTCGTAGTTCACCTTCAAAGAGTGGTGACAATTGGCTGCAGGAGCTGCAGGCTAAACAGGCTGCCATGAGAAGAAAAATGCAACAGCAGTCTGGGGTCCAAGGAGACAGTTCCACTACCACCGTCACTGCTACCTCCACCGCCTCCACCACTACCACCACCACCACTGCTAATACCTATAGCACCAACAGTCATTCTACAAGTAGTAAAAACGGCTGCAGCACCACCACTGTTACAAATACCTGTAGCAGCAGTGGAACAGCAACATCTGTACGTAACCTCGCTTCTAAGTTTGAGAATGTGAGTGTTGGGCCAAGCAGGAGTGAGGCAGGAACAGACTGTGTGGACAGCAGTGCTGCCCCAACAGTCCCAGCACCAGCACCAGTTCCAATTACTCAGCAGCAGCAGCAGCAGCACTACCTCCAACAGCAACAGCAGCAGCAGTATCAGCAGTTACAGCAGCAACAACAGCAACACCAACAGCTCCAACAGCAACAACAGCAACAACTACAACAACAGCAACTGCAACAGCAACAACAAATGCAGGACCAACACCAGTTGCAACAGCAGCAGCAACAACAACAACAACAACAACAACAACAACAACAACAACAGTTACAACACCACCATAATCATCAATTACAACAGCAGCATCAGATACAGTCACAACACCAACAGTATCATCAGCAACAGCATCAGCAGCAGGCCAGGCATGACATCAGTGAGAGGCAGCGGGCAGTGAGTCAGCTCTTCACAAGGGAGTACACACAGTGCAACTCTCTCCAGCTCCCGTCCCACAGCGGCCATGAGAGCCGCCTCAGCTCCTCATACCGCACTCGCTCTGAGCATGGTGAAGGAATCATTGGACCATGCATCAGGGAGGGACCACTGGCAGACTGTGTCAGAGAGGATTCAGAGCTCAACACCAGCACTGACACCAACTCAAGTGACATGGCAAAGAAGAAGAAGTCAAAGAAGAGCGTGACCTTCTGTGATCAGGTGGTGTTGGTGGCCACAGCAGAAGATGAGGAGGAGGATGCTTACATCCCTAACCCCATCCTTGAACGTGTCCTGAAATCAGCCCTCACCTCCTCAGCTTCCTCCTCTTCCTCTGTCTCCTCCTCCTCCATGTCAGACACAGACACCTCTTCCTGTGGTGAGCCTTCCTCTGCCAAGCTGAATGTTGCAGCATCCCAGGCAAAGGTGAACGTCCCCACACCTCAGCCCAGCCCACATTACCCACAGCAGCAGCAGCCGCAGCACCAACAACAGCAGCATTCGTACCTTCCAGCCCACCCTTCCCCCCAGCCCCCTGCTACCCAGAGCTACCACAATCACAATCCACCTCACCATTCACATCCTCCTGCATCCTACCCCTCACAATCATCAGGTCACCAGCAGCATCCATCCCCTATGTACCCCAGCCCACCCCAGGCCCCAGCACACGTCACCCCACCCCTCACTGCCCAGCCCCATGCTTCCTCAGCACCATCACATTCTCAGAGCAGCCAAGGGTCCAGTTCCCAATTAAGAATGCCACCACCCTATCAGCCTCCACCCAGTGTTAGCAAGCCTTTAGTGCCTCATGCTGCACACAGCCGCATCCTTGCTAATGGACTCCACACCTCCCAGATGCCACACCTCCTGGCCACACAGCATCCATCCAGGCCAGCACAACAACAGCCACAGCATGCAAGACACATTTCACCTCAGCAGCAACAGCAGCAACCAGCTCAGCAGCAGCCACAGCAGAGGCAGGCTGTAACACCCTACCCTGGGATGGTGACACGACAGAACAGCAACTTGGGGGTGCAGCCTCATGATGGAGAGCGGACGTACCCACCCTACCAGCGCCTGCCACACCCCAGCCAGATGTCAGCCCCATCCCAAATGGTATCCATGCATCCCTCTGCCCGTGCCGGCCCTGCCCCTCACATCCATGCCCCACCTCCTGGCCAGACCAACGGCTACCCACCATACTCCCCAGCAGCACCATTCACTCGTCAGCAGCCCTCCCAGCAGCAACAACCCAACCATACTCACCCACAGCAGCCCCAGCAACAGCAACTTCAAACACAGCAGCAACAGCAGCAGCAACAACAGCAGCAGCAGCAGCAGCAGCAGCAGCATGGTTCAGGATATGGCAGTGTGGGTCGAGGTGGTGTCAAGGGCACTCCGAGTCACTTCTGTGGCCCCCTTGACCCATCAGCCATCTACTCCACTGTTAACAAGAACACCAAAAAGCCCACAGCTGCCCCTGCTGCTCCTGGGTCTGGTCTCCAGCCCTGCAACCTGTGCAGAAAGAAGTGTGTCAACCCACCCTCCACTTACTGCAATGACTGTGACTTCTATATGTCTCGGTTCAAGCCCAAGGCATAGTGGAGGGAGAGATGTTTCGTCCTGAGCTCTTCATGTCGTAAAGACTGACACATCGTAAAGTCTCCTTGTCGTAAATGACAACTTGTGTCGTAACAGTGCTCAGGTGTATAGTGTTGTTGTCTCGACTTCATGAAAAGACATGACTAGTGCTACAGAGACACACCTTTGTCACATAGCAGTGCCTTGGGCATTATCTTTTTTGTAGTGAATTAGGAAATTGTTCACTAGAGTGACTAGACACTTTGTCTGCATATGTACCTGCATCTTGCTCACCTGGCACTAGATCTGCACTGCTTGTGACCCACATGTACCTGTGCTGTGAACCCTTCCCCCAGTGCTGTGACCCACCCACCCTGCCAGTGCTGTGTCACTGCACCTCGAGTGATGCTGCATTATGGATCTCATGTGTACCATAGTTAAAAGAAAACTCAAGAGTTGTTAAAAATGTATCTATTGTACAAATTACATTTATGCACGCATTTTTATCGTGCGCTTGTGACTGACCATGATGAAAAGGTGCCAAAATATGTAAATATCATAGATATATATATATGTATACTCCTTTATATATATATATATATATATATATATATATATATATATATATATATATATATATATAATTATACAGAAGCCTCTTGTGTTGCTTACATGTATATATATTTGGCTTTTTATATGTTTTTTATGAAAAAGATTTTATGAACTTAATTGAATGTTTTATTTTCTCAAACCCTGATACTTCCTGATAGGTAGATGCACCGTTTTGGGGACAAGGGCACCTGATGCGAAACATAGCACACAGAAACCACTATTATTTTAAGCATCATCAGTGTCAGGGACAAAGCAGAATTCTGAGGTGTGTGAACTATATAGTGCCATACTCTGAGGACACAACATGAAAGACCCAGGGAGTGCCTTGGATCTGGCTGGAAATTTCAGGGGATGCAAATTGCAAATCCCATCCTTTGGGGCAATGGTAACGATTACAGACCGGAGCAGTTAGAGCTTGATGTGGAAATGACTGGCCTCCTATTGGTGAGGATGAGGTGAAGGCTATTAGTAAAATGAAGGCAGTTGGAGATGTGTGGCAGTGGAGATGTTGCGTAGTGGAGAAAGCAGTGATGACATGTGTAAGTCAGTATTTTTAACCGTACCAAAGACACATAAAAACATAGGGAGACTGCAAGAGGTCGAATAGCCTACACAGGGCAGGAACTCGAGTGCAATAGACATAGAACTATAAGTATAATAAGTCAAATAGTGAAAGTAATTTTAAGAATAGTAGGCCTACGTGCTAGAAAGAATTAGAGCAAAGATAAAGAATGAAATAGCAAATGAGCAGTATGACTTCATAGAAGGAAAAGGGACAAGATATGTTATATTTATATTAAGGATGTTAAGTGAGAGGAGCAGAGATGCAGAGAAATATGTAGGTACGTATTTGTGTTTTGCTGATTATGAAAAAGCATTTGACCGAGTCAAACATGAGGGTGTAATCGATACATTGAAAAGGATTGGACTAGATGGAAAGGACTTCAGAATTATATAGAAGCTATACTAGAATTTAAAAAAAAAAAAAAAGCGGCAGTATTAATTAAGAATGGGAGAAGATCACAGTGACTGGATGGATGGATATACGAAGAGGAGTAAGACAAGGGTGCGTTCTGTCTCCAAATCTCCCTGTACAGCGAGATGACAATGAGATCAGTTGAGGGACGAGAAGGATTTAATATTGGTGGAAGAAACATCAATAATATAAGGTATGCAGATGATACGACGCTCATTGCTGACACCCAGGAGAACCTTCGACATTTTAACAGTGGCCGGTAAAGGAAAAGGGTGAAGAAAGAGGTTTGACAATTAACTGCTGCTCTCCTTGTAGGTATTGATAGATGCTTCGTTACATGTACCATCTTCCGTAGTGTAGCTATCCAAGTAGCAATTAAAATCTCCTCACCTACTTAACCATCTTGTCATTCACTCTCACACTGCAACTTGGGGCTCGTGCTTTCTTACTTACAACCATCACTTCCGTTTTATCCACATTAAGACTTACTTTTTCCTATGCATGGTCTCTTGGGGTATATCCCCAACGAAATACCGAAAAAAAAAAAAAAAAAGGCGGAGAAAAAAATGGAAGCTTTTGAAATGTGCTGGCGAAGGCTTATGATTTTTTTTTTTTATCCCCCACCCCGAAAGGAAGGATAAACAGATGGGTGGGCTCAAGGGTGGGCTATATGCCTTGCTATACGCCCGCTGCTCGGACCGGGATTCGAACTCTGACCTGCGGATCAACATGTAGGATTTTGATTCATCCAACACACGCCTTCGTGGTCTAGTGGTCAGCGTGGCTTTACTCCGCGGGCCCGGGTTCGAATCCCGGCCCGGGCAGTCGGCGTGCAGCTCACCCATGGCAGCTGTTCATCCTCCCTCTCGGGCTGATCGATAGGCCTAAATGTGTACCTGGGGAAACCTGGGGAAGGTAAACTGTGGTAACCCGGATGTCACACTGGCCGTGTCCCGGGGTAATGGGCTCCCTCCCACCACAGGCTCATGGGCTAATGTTACGGAGATGAGTACCTCTAGGCCGCGCGCTGCTACAGCGTATGCCCCCAACTTTAACTTTACCTTACAACGCTTGAGTACAGACTGCATGGCTAACAGTCGTCTCCAGAGTGCATTCTACGTGAATCACAGAAGGAAAAGACGAGATGCGTCCATTTGTTGTTTCACTATAGTTATAATAATTGTAGTGGAGACGGTTTGATCCGTGGAGGTGTAAGAAGGATGGGCATATCAGCATTCATTCTTATGCACCCTTCAATTTCCCTCCTCTCTAATCCTTTTCTGAGTAAAACTATCGATTGTAAGTTCAGAATGAATGGCTATCACCAAACGGTCACCAGACGTGGCGCTGAGGACAAGAGAGAGAGAGAGAGAAGGTCGAAAAATGTGCGGCCTGTATAACGCAATGACAGTGTGTTCATTCTCCTGTTGGAGCGAGTCATGTTCAATCCTTTACCTCAACTATTGGAGGGACAATCGGATAGCTGCCCAAAAATCAGCGTCCACTTACAAACTGATATGAGAGATAAAACTAGAGTACGTAACTCGATCGGCCATGACCTGTAAATCTAAGGGAGGATTTAGGTTATTGATATACTGAGTGACTGTTCCCGTGTTTACCCCACAGAGTTAAATATAATAACTCTGTGGTTTACCCTTGTCTGCTCCTAGCTGACGCTACGCCCGACTTCCCCTGCCTTTGATTTTCTTGACTTGCATACTGTCTTGCGTAAGATAGTTTTTACGACCTTTATACCTATTCTGTTTCCCTCTCTCTTTCTTTTCTTGTTGAAAGTTTTGAAACTGAATATCCTTGAAGTGTAGAAATAACACAAGGATCTTTCAGGCATTCAGAGCAACCAGATATGTCGTCAATAGTGAAACTACTTGGGTGAGGGGAGAACATTCAGAGAGAGAGAGAGAGAGAGAGAGAGAGAGAGAGAGAGAGAGAGTTGTAGAAATAGACATTGAGCCGCCCCACCTATAATAATAACACGTCCCCCATCGCCCCCCACCACCACATACCTAACCTCCTGCACTCCTCAAAGGTCCAAAACACCTTGCGTATCGATAATAGAAGACGTCTTATAATTTTGATACTTCTAGATCACCACTATGTCAAAAAATCTCCTCTCTTGAATCTTGTGTATGTGTGTGTGTGTATATGTGTGTGTGTGTGTATATGTGTGTGTGTGTGTGTGTGTGTGTGCCAATCAGTCAAGGCTAGTTCGAAGTAGCTTTGATCTCATTATAGTACCTGAGTAGCCTTACGAAATAGCGCGATGACGATAAGGTTACGTCAGGCCGATAATTAAGGCCTTGTATCTGTAGAAATGTTACTTCTCCGACTTAGTCAACTGGGACAAAGGGAAACGACAACTCAAGATGCATTTTAGTAGAAGCGGCTTAATTCACGGTCCAAGGGAGGGCGTGTGCCATTTTTAGCACCAACGACGCAGATGTGAGTACTTGATAAAAGGTTGCGCATTTCTGTTGCCAACATTTTTTTTTGTCTACGAAATAATCCATATATTCATACGTAGACAATATTTTGTAGTAATTAGATGGCATTTATGGGTATTAACGTGCAGGAGTAATACGTCTACGTTACTTATATTACATGAATTCCTAATCGGTTATCTGCTATAAGCTATTTATAGGCAAACGTTTCACAGTTTCCCCTTGTCCTGGAGAGCCGGGGAGATCATTAACCCCTCCCTGAACCACTCTTGAAAAGCCTCACACACGATCAGCTGCAAATAGGTACTATGTAGAAAAATCATTATTCATCAATCCATTATTTACTTTCCATATATCAAGGCTCAAAGAGGAGTAAAAGAAAAGTGTAATAGCGGAAACAAACAAAAGCCCTGGCAGAAAAGAGAAATGCGAAAAGAAAAGTCCAAAGTAAGCTAAAGTACTAGTGAAGAAAACAAAGGAAAAGAAAATAGAAAAAGAAAAGTGTACAGAAAAACAGCTCAGTGCAGGGTGAAGCATATATAAGTGTGCGCAGTAATGTAACTAAGAGTGTGTAGTGATTGAAGTATATTAGTGTGAAAAAGTACCGAGGAGGACTGATAAGCGATACAAACGGAGCAGCTCAAAAGAAGAAGAAGAAGAAGAGGTAAACAGTGACCTGCCAGGCTGGGGCTCGCGGGCCTGGTAAGTGGACGGCGCAGTGCATAATGGCTTATTTTGCATATCATTGGCTTGCTACACCTTCCCTCTGTATTCAGCAGTGTGGCCCAGCACCCACGAAGACGGCATTGGCTTCACCAGTTAATATTTGGAAACCATGAAGGGAAATTTGGTGTTGTTTTGAAGTGGACTGGTGTATGGCCGTCCCTTCAGGAAATGTTAGAGGATGTTATTCTGTCGATGTGTCACCAGATTAAAGGTTAGGGTTAGGTCCTGTCAAGTTGCCTGATGTCTGCAGGAAGGTCTGCGTACAGTTGAGGGCTTGGAAGGCAGTGTTGGGGCCGAGGGTGTCGCTGCCCAGCAGGTCTTCTAGAGTTGGCCTGTGGATGTGAAATCTGGCTAGGTAGGGATGCTTTGAGGCTGGTACGGAGGGAGCGTAATCCTGGGCAGTGAAGCAGGAAGTGTTCTGGTCTGTCAGGCTGTGTGGGGCACCATGGCCAGTGTGGGTTCAGTCTGTGCAGGTGAGCGTTGAGGTGTGTGTGACCAATCCTCAGGCGGGTGATGGCTGTGTCCAGGGGACGACTGGGGGCCAGTGAACAACTTAATATCATGATCCTGAGTCTGATCTTAGAGGTGGTACTTGGGGAAATCTGCAGAAAGTGTGCACCTGACCTGAATGTCACACCTGCCCTGTGTTGTGGGGTGACGGGTCCTTACCCACCACAGGTTCAAGGGCCAATGTGATGGAGATGAGCACCGAGGCTTATAGTGCATACCCCCAGCTTCAACCCAGGGTCTCTGTGGTGTAATGCTTAGCACACCTAGCCTGGGTAGTCAGCACTCAACTCCCTTAGATAGATAGATAGATATCACAAATTGTTAATAACAGAGTTAGGGATTTAGTTCTGCTTATCATATATTAGCCCTTTTGTGTAGGGATGTACCGATACCAAAATTTTGACCGATACCTATACCCCAGTATTTGACCGATACTGATACCGATACCCATACCGATACCTGTGCACTGATTTTTTTTATACAATTCCAGCAGCTAAAGGGTAATATCAAATGTTAAGAAAAAAAGGACTCACTACTCGTTGTTCCACCATAGAAGGGAAGTGTTAAGACCCCCCCCCCCCCCATGAGTTTCGACAAGGGGCGAGGGAGGAGGCGCCTCGTGAGGTCTAGTTGACTCAGGTAGGTTAGCTTTACCTGAGGGAGGCAGTGGCTGAATGGATAGCATGACGGCATGCGTTCAGGACGACGCGAGTTCAATCCCCGCCCAGTGCCACCAAGCTGGGATTTTTCAGCCACCGCCAAGTGGTTTAAAACTTCCCACGTGCTGTTCTGAAGACCACCTATCAACCCAGACTCTAGATTCTAGGATTAAAGATGAGCTCCGGGAGGGCAGCATGAGCCAATGCAAGATGGCGCCACTATAAACACTCGCCTGCGCCAGAATGGGCTGGGCCGACCATCAGGCCCCACCGGGAAGAAGCCTTGGGCCGACCATTAGGATCCACCGGGAAGAAGTCTACCGGCGCAATAGGCCACGACGCAGAAGACTGAAGAAATCCCCAGAAGAAATCCCCAGATAGAGTGGCAGCGTGCCCTGTTGTGGGGCGACTGTCTGACCGACTGGAGAAACAAGTGAACATTTTAAGATAAAAGTGGGCTTAAGACTAGGGTGCGTCATGTCACCATGGTTATTCAATATTTATATGGATGGTGTTATTAGAGAAATTAAGGGTAAAGTTGGAGAAGTTGGAGTAAGACTGTTCGATGAGGGAAGGAAGTGGGTACTGAATTCGATACTGTTTGCTGATGACACGGTGCTCATTGCAGAAAATGAAAGTGACCTACAAAATTTGGTCAGTGTTTTGATAGTGTCTGTAACAGGAGAAAGCTGAAAGTATATATCAACAAAAGTAAAGTGATGGTTTGTGAGTGAAGTAGAAGTGAGGTTGTAGATTTTGTATGCCCATATAGAGTGGGAATTAAATGTGAAAAAGAATGCAAAATAATTTTGAATGGTGAAGAAATGGAGGAGGTCAATGAGTTTAAGTACCTTGGATCAGTTATGTGTAAGCATGGTGGTACGGAGGGAGAGATAAGAGAAAGGGCATTGCAAGGAAGAAGGGTGGTAGGGTCTTTGGGACGAATCATGAATGGCAGAAGTGTGAGCATGGAGGTAAAGAGGGATTTGAGAAATACAATAATAGTACCAACCCTCACATATGCAAGTGAAATGTGGGCCTGGAATGAAACTCAGAGGTCTAGAGTGCAGGCAGTGGAAATGAGTTATTTGAGGAGTGCTTGTGGTGTGACTAGAATGGATGGAATGAGTAATGAAAGTGTGCACAAGCGTTTTGGAATGTGTCGCAGGGGTGAAGGGAAGAAATGAAGCGACAGACTTTAAAGTGGTTTGGCCACATGGAGCGAATGAAGGAGAGTAAGATGACTAGAAGGGGTGTATGTGAGTGAGATAGAGGGAGGGAATGCCAGAGGACCACCTCCAGTGAAATGGAGGGATAGGGTGCAAGAGTACGTTAGGGAGAGGGGGGAAATATCTTTGAGAAACTTTGAGCAGGTAAGGAGGGAGTGTCTGGATAGAGAAAGGTGGAACCTCTTCTGCTGTGGCCATTCCCTGGTGGGAGCTCCTAGGAGCAGGCATCACTGAAAAGAATGATGATGAATGGTAAATACACACACACACACACACACAGACCATGGAGATAATAACCACTATGATTAGACCAAAACTGGAATATGCGGAGGCGGTGTTGTCTCCCCATTAGAAGAAACACATAAAAAACTAGAAAGAGTACAAAGGATGGCAACAAAAATGGTTCCAGAACTGGAGGGATTGTCATGCAGAAAGGTTAAAGGAAATGGATCTGCCAACACTGAAACAAAGAAGAGAAAGGGGAGACCTAACACAAATTTAAAAATTATGGAATAAAATGGAAGTAGACAATGATGAGTTACTTCTACGAGAAGGAAGAAACACCAGCAACACACGAGGACACAGTAAAAAACTGAGAAAAGGAAGATGCTTGAGAGACATGAAGAAATATAGCTTGCCGCAAAGAAACATAAAGGTTTGGAACAGACTAAGTGAGGATGTAGCATCGGTGAAGAGTGTGTACAACTTTAAGGAAAAGCTGGACAAATACAGATATGAAGATGGGACCACACGAGCGTAAGCCCAGGCCCTGTAAAACTACAACTAGGTAAATACACACACATGCACGAACGCACGCACACACACAGGCCCCCCCCAAGCAAATTATGGAGTGAGTGCTCTCCTTTGAATTACAATGTAAAAGCAGATCACTTCTCCACTGGAATGGATTATACACAGTGCAGGTATATGTGAGAGGTATGCATAAGCATACCATAACCAGGAAGCTTATCCTGGTGACCTGGAATGAGTCATTATAATGATCAGAGCATGAGCACCATGTCAGTGAGTAGAGAGGTTCCTTATATCACTCCATCCTCTGCGGTAGGCTTGTTGGAGGTGCCTGGCTGAATGGAACCACGAAGACACAATGAGGGAAGCAGCAAAAAGAAGGGTTTGGCAAGGCGAGCCAAGAACCACAGCTTGTCCAACAGTCTGAATAACCTGCACATGGAGGGAAGGAGTGATGAGAAGGATGGTAAGTGTGTGGGTCTGGCACTTAGCAGCCAACTAAAAATACATCTCAGTTTACACTTTTCAGATATTTAGTAAGGTCTTCATTCTGTGTGCCTATTTTCTTAAAGCATAATGAATTAAATTGAGAATATATATATATATATATATATATATATATATATATATAGATATATATATATATATATATATATATATATATATATATATATATATATATATATAATTTTTTTTCTTTTTTTTTTTCTAAGGAATACACAGCATACTAACTTGCATTGTGTCCTCCATTGGTGTCTACTAATGACCTAGTTAAATTAACATCTTCCTCTTCCCCACTTGTACTTCCTGTAGTCACTGTTACCCCTTCCTGCCCAACACCTCCCCCAGACTCCAGCAGCCCTCACACCTCACAAAAAGCACCAGATTCTCCAGGAGACCAGCAGGCATCACCGCTGCGCAATTTTAGCAGACAGAGTACAGCAGCAGTCACCCTTTTGCCAAACAAAATGAATGTATCAGAGCTTAGCGGGCAACAGCAGCTGCAGCAGCAGACCGGGGAACGTAGAGCCAGAAGTGTACAGGAGGAATCTCTCTCTCTAGACTCTGCCAGCATTGTCTATGTTCCTTGTAGTGATCCAGACTTCATCAGGAACCCAAAATCAAATGTAAGAGGAACCCAGTCATGTCCAGTGGCAGCCAGCAGAAACTCAGTGTGTGGGGGTGAGCAGCTGGAGGGACATATTACACCGGGTCAGGCCCTCAGGGCAGCCAAGCTGGGAAGGGATTCTCTCAAGAAGCTGTCACCGCTGTTGCCCCGCCGTGCCCAGCTGGCGCCCCCTCAGGTGAAACGGTCCAGCTCCATGACCCGCCTCACAGAAGCCTTCAACCAGCTACACAACGTGTGTCTCTTCCCAGCCCACCCCACCACTATGGTCGAGGTAATGCCAGCCTCCTCTTTGTGACACTCCTTGTTTACGCTCTAGGAAAGGCACAAGGCTTTTTGTAAACTGATTTAACTACAACTCTTAATTCAGTCTTTCTTTATTGGATGTCAGTGTTATTTATTAACTTCTTATATGTTCAGCTTAAGAAAATGATTGAGCCATATCTACCCTCTATCATTCTCTTTATTTATGATTGTGTTTTGAAGTTGCAATTTCATTTTAAAATAATTATTTAAATTATGGATACATATAGAAAGCCTTGCAAGGCTATTGTTTATGTTGTATTACTTTTCCCTTCAGTTACCCATATACATGTGCACTATAATGACTGGAATTTCAGTGCATGCATCATAGTCCAGTCTCTCGTACCAAAAATCAGTGCTGGTTTTATGTTACAGAAAATCATATTTAATGTATCGTACTTATTTATTTACTTTGTGTTTTTTGCTTTTTTTATTCCATTTACAGTGAGTGCATGCATTTCCCTTTTTAGTATATAGCTGGTTTTTACTTAAAAGCATATTATTAGATATTTAGTTCCCCTTTCCATCTCATGTGACAATGGACAAGGTCACTCACTTGGCATTCTATTTTGGGATCAACTTTCACTTTCCATTGAAACATGACCAGAATGTCTGTTGCCAGCTGTGTGTCCCTTATGCTCCCAGCCTCAGTTGGGCAGCAGAGACTACCAGGCATGGACCCTCTCACTAGGATAAAATGGGTTTGGATATTTCTCAGTTTAAGCACTTTTGTACTTATGAAAATTACTACTTGAACTGTTGGATGTCAACATATTAATTTCAAATGCATCTTGTGTGAAACTAATTTCCAAGGAGGACAGTGCTTGGCTCCAGAATTTCAACACTAATACATCACACACCGGGTGATCTGGTAGTGAAAATCACATTTTGGGTATGGTATGATCAACACCTGCTTATTTTACTAATTTTAGGCAGTAATTTTGTTGTTTTATTGATTTTCAAAGTCAGTTAATTTGATTTTATATAACTTCATTTACAAGGCTGGTCACAAATATCCAAATGAATTTGGTTCACTGTGGAGCAGCCAGGTCTGCTGCATGTTGTTCTAGTTTTATCTGGTTTGGATCCACCACTAGTCCAGGGGGATGTGGAGGGAAAGGAAGTGGTCATGGGTTATGGTGCATGAAATTGTTACAATTTTGGTTGAGGTGCTCACCACCAAGTGTCCAGAATATGCCTACATTACCAGTTACTAACACTTCTGTTTTGTCAATCCTTTATAGGTGTTGATTAGTACTGTTAGTAATAATCTAGTTGTGTCCCAAACCTCATTGCTGCCAGACTCTTATGTTCAGTTGACTGTACTACTGGTGCTACTGCATATAAAAATATCTAGTGTCAGCACACACACACACACCACACACACACACACACACACACACACACACACACACACACACACACACCACCCTTGTGGCACAACTGGTTAGAGCGCTTCGCTGCCAGACTTCACGGTCTGACAGGGTGGCGGTTCGAGCCCGCTCAGTCCAGATTCTTTCCGTTGACTAGGAGTGGTTACTGTCTCCCCTTCAGCAAGGGGGATGGTGTGTGTGGTGTGTGAGGTCCTGGCAGTACCCATAGATTGACGATAAAGAGCACATACTCATGTCGGGAGGGTACCTGCTGGCAACATGTTATCAGGCCATGGTGAATTACACACACACACGCACATTTTCATACCTCAGCAAAATTATTCCCATGTAGCAAGTGAAATGGTACTCTTTTTCTATATATTACTGTCTCAGAAAAAATGTCATTGGAATTTCTCAGATCTTTGGTATGAAATCGTTGTTTTATATTATGGAGCTTTTTTACCCTATTAATGCACTGTCTTTCCTTGAACAATGTGCTGTACAGAAGAGTGAAGAAATGCCTGAGAAGAGGGTCCACAAGTCTTCATCGGCAGAGCTTGAGGTAAATGGGAGTGTCCCGCTCACCCCTCTCACTGCCACCACCAACTCTAGAACTGACCAGATGTACACGCAGTCTCCCAAGCTTGTGAGAAGAACTGCCTTTAGAGAGACTGTCAAGGAACACAGAAAAAACTCCCATGACTCCTCTGTCATGTGTGCATCCCCAACCAGTAGTGGTTCTGTTGTTTTCACCCTTGGCCCTGCTGAGTGTGTGCATTCACCAAGTGTGTCTAGTCAGAGTTGTGTCTCTTATGACCCAGACTCCAAAGACTTGGAGAATGGGTTTGATGCCCCTCACCCCACCACCTGTACTAAGCAACCTAGCACTAGTAGCAAGGCTTCAGGTGCCAGTAGTGAGGCGTCAGGCTGTAGTTCCAGGAATGCTAGAGGTAGAAGGAAGTCCCAGACCAAGGAGGGAAAAAAAGCCAGACAGAAGAGTGCCGAAAGAAGTGGTCATGCCCCTGAGGCCAACAGTGGGTCCCCATCCCTAAAGCATGCCAGTTCAGCGCCATACAGCCTGATGAGTGAGGATGATGGTGTGTTTCGTAGTGATGCACCGTATCCCCACCCAGCATTGGTAGGTGGCTCCAGCACTGCTCCTGTAATGCTAGTCTAGTTCATTCATTTCTTAGTCAGAATGCAAGTTTTTCATACTTTCAAGTTAAGTTTCTAGAATTAGTAGCCAAAAGGGAATTGTAAATATGATAAAAGTCTTGTAGTTACTTTAAGTATACAGTGCAGCATTACCATCACTTGGCAATGTGGGTGGCCCTCTGGGGGCAAGTAAATCCACTATGGGTATACAGTGCAGAAGGGGACTGAACAACACACTACTAGGCTTACATTGTATAAGACACAAGGTCAAAAATTTGTCATGGCAGCCTCTTGACAAAGGAGTCACCTGGCAGGACTGTGTGGCCTTAATTATCCAGCTACGGAAACATTTTGTTCCCTCACACTGTTTAGGGCGGTGCAGGATACAAAGCAGCATTACCAGTTAGGTGTACAGCTGATAAGCATCTTGTGCTGATCTTGTACTTAACCAGTTGTGCTTTTTCCCCCTCTGATATTAAAAGATAAAAACAGCAATTAACCCTTTCACGCACCATGATGCAATTCACATAAAAACTGAATTGTCTACATCGGAGCTTTTGACTCGAATCACGTCAAAAACTAATTGTCAACTCTCGTGCCATTGGATTTGAAGTGATAATTGCCAGTGGTTTAGTTGCCTCAGCAGGCAGCCTGTGAGTGCGACTCGTCCCTTTAAATTGTTTTTCTCAGAGTCGGTAAACTTCACTATTTATTTGCATTTTTTGATGCTTTTCTCTTTCAAAAGGCAGAATAATCTCTTCCAAAACCAACGATATATAATAATGCCAGGAAAAAAGAATACTCGTGGGTGAAATCGATAACATGCTAAAAAAAATTGCTGCACGGTCAGGCCATTCCTTGAGGCCCCCTAGGGAGCCCCAGACAGATGTCGCAGTGGAAAGAGAAACTTATTAAACTTTTGGTGTGTGAAAGGGTTAATAATAATAATAATAATAATAATAATAATAATAATAATAATAATAATAATAATAATAATAAGGGTAAAAAGAAATATATGGGGTGACCAAGAGAGGAGTTAAAGGGGCAGATCAGCCTTCATGAACATAGTAAGTTATTAAGGCTCCTTTTCCTTTTCTGGTGGGTGTTGAAAACATGGTATGAAGTGTGCTTGGTTCAGATGCATAATTGTGACTGGTCCTCTTACAGCAATGACATAATGGAGTGATTCGCCCATCCTAACTTCTGACACTGATCCTTGGGTGATTCTTTCTGTATATCCACACACAACTAATAGGTTGCCATTAATATGCATGCTTTGATGATTTTCATTAAGTTTTTCATTCAGCAGTATATTAAATTAAGGTATGTAAATTCTTCTTGAGAGTGATGTATATACTTAGTTACTTAGGGTATGACTAAAAAATCAGAACATGTTGAACAATTTGATCAACTCTGCATGTTGTGCTGTTTTTAATAAAAAAAAAACAATGTTGCAGTCACAGTTTTGATTGAGGTTTGACTGGTTTATCTGGACTATTACAAACTTTTCCTTTCATATAAAAATTGTTAAATGGAGTCACATAAAAACACAGACACACGCACACTTTGTGTGTGTTTGTGTGTGTGTGTGTGTGTCAAATAGATAGATAGATAGATATTAAATTATGTCAGGTTGACAATACATTGACTATTGCAATGCTGCCTCACGTGCCTCCTTGTGCATCTCATTATTTTGACTGCTAGTTATTTTCAGGCAAGATAGATTTCTAAATGAAGTTTGTTGGGTCTTCACATTCATGGAGTAAGATAATTTTGTTGTATTCAAAGTATGATTCATTAATTACCTGATAGAAGCCTTGCTCTACTAACTTTAAATGTTTAATTTCTGTTTTACAGTGGTTCATTACATCTTTGAATATATTTTTAATTGAGCATTTGTTTTACATAAGGAGAGCTTGAGAATGTCTTTGATACCCTAATATTTTTATCCCACTCAATACTTGCATGGCCACATGATACTTTTTCATTAACAAGAATAATTCTGTACAGAAAATATCTTAATTTGTTTACATTGTTATGCTCAGTCATTCAGTGTCTATTTTATAGGTGTTTATTCCACTAAACATTACAACTGTATCATTGCATATCAGCATAAAAAATAGAATTAAGGTATGTATACGGTAAAAGTAAAGACTGTACACACATTCCAGTCAGCCATTTTTGAATTCTAGAATTGATGTCTCCTTGCTTGACCATGTGTTGTTAGAGATAATCACATCTGTTTACATTCTGTGTATCTGGTAAATGTTACCTTGGTAGAATTTTAATGGACTCCCCTTTCAATTGATTTTAGTTCTGTAGCTATAGTTTTAAAGGTAAGATTGGTTTTGCTTGTCTGTGTGCCTGGCAGTGTTTGCATTTCTTTTGAGTTTGCTTCATAACAATTGATTTCATCATGGATAGTGATATGAAAACAATTTCATTTAAGGTCCAATAGATTTTATGTAGTTTAGTTCAATATCCATAGTGAGTTTGATTGTATTTGTAGATTCATCTGTATCACTCACTGGTCATTAATTAAATTTCCCTTTCATTAATGTGGGTATTAGTTTTAGGACAAAAAAAAAAATCTTGTCTAGCACCTGTTAGTCTAGTTATTTTGCTAGAAGAGAAGGAGCTTAGTGAACTTTTCAGTACTGGAAGTGAGCTGATAGATATGTTTCCCCCACACTAGGAACAGAGCCGCCTTAACCGCTCTCCATCTTGGTCTGGCTACAAGGTGCCTGGGAAAAGCACCACCGACAGCAGTGACCCCACCGAGGTATGTGGGTGGTGCGTGTCTAGTAACTTGAGGAAAGAAAATCTGTGAAATCAGACCAGGACACCCATACTGACTGGTCCAATTCCAGTCAGAGTTGATTAATCAGAACTGCATTAAGGTTTGTTGCTCCTCCAGCAGCCCCACAGCAGGAAGTAAATTCCCTCAACATGGGACCACTCAAGTCATTTAAATATCTGCTTTGATTTCACTGATTTTTGTAATTCACATTCACTCTTCTTAGTTCAAGGTACAGGAGGTGGGGTCAGTTTGATACAAGATTGCAGCACTTAATAACCTTATCTCAGATTAGTCTAATGCTTTGGCCTTGTCCCTCCAGGAACCCTCCAAGGGGCCACTCATGACAGAAAGGTTTCCTGCCATTCCTTTCCAAGCATACTCTTTGCAATCATCAGTCCTTGCATCCTTCTCTGGTGTGTCTCTCTTTTGTTTCTTGACTTTTTCTTTGCAGTCTTTGCATCCTTCTTTGCTGTGTTCTCTCTTGTTTCTTGACTCCTTCTTTGCAGCTCATAGCTAATCTTCCTGACACACTTTCAGACTCACTCTTATAAACTTGCTGATTATTCTTTTTTCATATTCACACACCTAATGGTGATCCTCTGCACATACACTGTGCAGCCATACCCCTATTTCACTCTGATGTGTCCTATCTTGTAAATATATATGCTATTATACCACATGCCATTTTGACTGCCTCTGTGGGAAGTTGGATCATCAATGATGGAGATGTTGATGATGTTATTCATGCCATCATACTATAAACTGTGCTTACTTCATTTGTCATTTATATTTTATAATGAAGCCTTATAAATAGATGTCTTTCATCTCAAGTCTAAAAGTCTTGTATCTCTAATTATTTTAAGATACTATTTTAATAAATATGTGAAGCTATTTTTAAATTGTTCAATAGTATCTATAGGAAGGTTATCCACAAAATGTTTTTCATTTGTTTGCTACTTCGAAAGGTGTTTTGTTACTTTTGAAGCTTCATCAATATGATTTTCAAAAATTTTGGAAATGTTTGTGGACTGAAAAGCTTCATCAGTATAGTTTGTGGTGTGTGTTGGAATACTGTTCAGTTGTTGGTGTAATATTTATGTGTCATTTGGATGTTTCACCAAATCCCTAAATGACAAAATTATGCATTTTGGTTTATTGGCTAATTCTCAAATGACTGTTGCTTTATGAAAAAAAGTTTGTTTCACTGATGCTAATGCTTCTTAGTTTAACTCATTTTCAGCCTCACATCTTCTTTAGGATGACTGATAGCGGTGGTGCTATGTAGTGGCTGTAGCTGTGTGGTGCTTTTGTGAGTGTGTAGGGCTGCACTAATGGCCTGTGCCGTATCCTCTTGGGTTTGTAGGATCATAGCGTTCCCGCATCTCCACTTCAGGGGTGTCGCTCAGCCTCTTTAGATGAACTGACCAACATTGGTGTGTCTTATGGGCTGCCTATAATTTCACCAATAGATGCCAAAAAAAAGTAAGTTTCCATAGAGTTAAGGAATTGTCAAGTGTGTGTATATGGCAACAAACTCTCCAGGCTTTGATGTCACAGTAGCATTACTTAGTAGATGCCTGATAGTAAACCTTTAGTAGAGCTAGAAAAGTGCTTGTTTTGCCCATGTAACAAATGACTGCATATTGTAGTTGTGCTTGAAGATTGATAATGTATGCTAATGCACAGTATGGAATTTTTTGGAAAATTCGTATAGATTAACAGTCAATAAGTAAAGTATAAGTTATCCAATAATGGTTAAAAGAATCGTAATTTCTTATAAAAGACATTTCATAAGTATAACTTAGCTGTAAATGTATACAAACTTGTTTCAAGAATTTGTTCTTGAGTGCAGTGATGGACATGATTTTTTGGCCATATTTTACAGTATGAACACAGTTTGTAGCGTGTAGTTAGCAGCTTTCCTTTGACTCATACAAGCAAAATAGTATAGTGCAGCTTGGTGTAGCCATTTTTTTTTTTTTTTTTTTTTTTTTCTGCTGTAGATGAAGTGTTTATATATATGGTTTGTAGTTCACAATGTCTTCTTTCTTCCATTTCTTCAGCTTCATGTCTTTCAGCATATCACTTGGTGTTTTTCATGAAGGTCAGAATTTGGTCTGATGTGTTTGTGATATCCATTTGTGACCAAGACTTCCATTTTTTTATTTCTCTTATACAGTAAACCATTGCTTTAACAAGCCAATTGGGGGAAAGGGATTTAACAAGCCAATTGGGGGAAAGGGAGGGATGTTATAGCCAAAAATCCATTATATCCACGGAATCCAAACTTTTGCTATATAACGAACGTTGTTCATCATATGAGCTGAAATTTCACTATTTCTGACCATTTTTGTACACTGGAACAAAGTTTGTTTGTTATATAAGATGAAAGTTTGTATACTTAATGTACATGCAGTTATCACAAGCACTACGCTCATACAAGGAAATTAAAATAATAATTACACATTGGACACCATGTTCCACTGAGCGACGTGTGTGTACGTGCTCAGCCAGCCCACCACCAACTTGTTCAGTAATTCCCCGCATATACTGGAAAGGCAAAAAAGCTTGTTAAAGCTGAAATTCATTGTATTGAGGTCTGTAAAAGCAAAGGTTTACTGTAAATTATATTCACTTGTGCTAACTTCTTCTTTTCCATGTAGCCTATCATTTGTCAAATGCAACTGTAAAACTTTAGTGATGGATAAGAAGGAGAAAAATTCATCACTTGTGTGTTTACCACAGTTTTGTGTCATTTAATTTTGCTGCAGCTTCCTCTTTACTTGTTTGTCTGTATGAATCTATCAACCACGTCAGTGTTGCCACAGACAGATCCACTGTAAACTACCTCATTGACAACATTAGTTCACAGCACTATTATTGATGCATTGAAAAACAACTTTACATTGAATCGTTATTATACAGACACACACACACACACACACACACACACAGACAAAGGTGGTGGAGGAGTGATGATAATGATGAGAAAGGAGTTATTAGTAAAATCAGAGAAAGGATGACGATTATAGCAATGTATGTACCACCAAGAACTATCTCATGGAGTAAAGATGAATATGAGACCATGATTGAAAATACCATCCAGAGTTTAAGTATACTACTCAAGACAAACAAAAGAGTTCTATTAGTTGGTGATTTAATTGTAAGGAGGTAAATTGGGAGATGTTTGAAAGTGGAGGTAGTGATACGGCATGGGGGGACAGGTTTTTAAGATTGACGATGGAAAACTTGATGATGCAATGGGTGAAGGAAAACACAAGATATAAAAGTGAAGACGAACCAGCGAGACTGGACCTGGTGTTAACCCCTTCACTACGACCGGGCGAAAACGGCGCCCCGCCCTGTATCTGGGCTCGCCGCGCGCACCAAATTTCAAACGGCGCTTCTGATTATAACAAGTTTTCAGCCGTAATTTCAACATAATCATCATGTATTATATATAAAAACATGCAAAATTAAATGGTGCACATAGAAAAACATAAATTATTTGATCATTTTCAGACGTAAGCATAAATATACAGAGAAATTTGTGAGAGATTAGCATCTCTCTCTCTCTCTCTCTCTCTCTCTCTCTCTCTCTCTCTCTCTCTCTCTCTCTCTCTCTCTCTCTCTCTCACACACACACACACACACACACACACACACACACACACACACAACTAGGTAAATATACACACACACACACACACACACACACACACACACGAAAGAAAAAAAAAGAGACAAGGCATGGAAGAGATTGAAAAGAAATAAGAACCAAAGGAATAAAGAAGATTTCAAGATAGCAAAAAAGGAATATGTGAAAATAAGGAGAGAAGAAGAGAAAGGATATGAAAAGGATAATGTTGAAAAGTGCAAGGAAGAACTTTAATTGTTTTATAGATTTATAAATGGAAAAATCAAACCAAAGGAAAAAAATAGAAAGACTGAAGGATGGAAATAAGATAATTGAAGATGCTAAAGACATGACGGAGCTGCTAAACAAGAGATTGCAGCAAGTTTTTACAAAAGAATCACAATTCAATGAACTACAAGATGACAAGATAAATGTTCAAATGGATGAAGTCATAGTAACTAAAGAGGAGATGTATAAAATAATGGAGGAGCTGGAGGAGAGGAAAGCAATAGGACTGGATGGAGTCTCAGGTTTTATACTGAAAGAATGCAGAAATCAGCTGGTTGGATCGGTATATAATATATAAGGCGGTGGCTGAATCGACAGAGTAACACCACCACGTTCAGGAGGACGCGAGTTCAATCCCCGCCCGGTGCCACCAAGCTGGGATTTTTCAGCCGCCGCCGAGTGGCTTAAAACTACCCACATGCTGTCCAGAAGACCACCTATCAACCCGAACTCTAGATTCTAGGATTAAAGATGAGCTCTGGGAGGGCAGCATGAGCCAATGCAAGATGGCGCCACTATAAAAACTCGCCTGCACCAGAACGGGCTGGGCCGACCATCAGGACCCACCGGGAAGAAGCCTTGGGCCGACCATCAGGACTCACCGGGAAGAAGCCTTGGGCCGACCATCAGGCCCCACCGGGAAAAAGCCTACCAGCGCTATAGGCCGCGACGTAAAAAAAAAAAAAAAATAAAGTGCTTAATATCAGCTGGTAAAGTACCAAAGAAGTGGCGGAGGGCTGAGGTGGTCCCTATATATAAGAGCGGGAAAAAGGAAGAACCTCTGGACTACAGACCAGTATCATTGACCAGTATAGTTTGTAAAATATGCAAGAAAGTGATAAAGAAACAATGGACAAAATATTTAGAAGAACACAATATAATTACAGAAAAACAGTATGATTTTTTAAGAGGGCATTCATGTGTAACAAACTTACTGAGCTTTTACTCAAGAGTGACAGACATAACACAGGAGAGGGATGGATGGGTGGATTGCATGTATCTGGACCTGAAGAAGGCTTTTGACAAAGTTCCACATACAAGACTACTATGGAAGCTGGAAAATAAAGGAGGATTAAAAGGGAAAATGAAAAACTGGATGGAAAGTTACTAAAGGGAAAGAGAGATGAGAACAGTGATAATGGACATGAAATTGGAATGGAGAATTGTAGATAGTGGAGTGCCTCAAGGATCGGTATTGGCACCAATACTTTTCCTAGTATATATTAATGATATGCCGGGGAAAGTAAGCAGTTACATGAGCCTGCTTGCAGACTATGCGAAATTGATGAGACCTATAACAAACAGTAAAGACTGAAATTCTACAAGAGGACCTAAATAAGATTTGGGACTGGAGTTTGAAATGGGAGATGGAGTTCAATGTGAAGAAATGTCATGTAATGGAAATGGGAAAGAGTGAACAGAGACCAAAATGGACATATAGAATGGGAGATGGAGAAATATTACAAGTTCAAGAAGAGAGAGATTTGGGAGTGACAATACAAGATAATCAACAGTAAGAAAGTCATGTTAATAGGGTATTCAGAGGTACGTGTAGAATGGTAAGAAATATAGGAATAGCATTCCACTACATGGATAAGGATATGATGAAAAAGATAATAACCACTATGATTAGACAAAAACTGGAATATGCGGAAACCGTGTGGTCTCCCTATAAGAAGAAACACGTAAAAAAACTAGAAAGAATACAAAGAATGGCAACAAAAATGGTTCCAGAACTAGAGGGATTGTCATATGAAGAAACGTTAAAGGAAATGGACCTGCCAACATTGGAACAAAGAAGAGAAAGGAGAGACCTAATATAAATTTATAAATTATGGAATAAAATGGAAGAAGTAGACAATGAGGAGTTACTTCTACGAGAAGGAAGAAACACCAGCAACACAAGAGGACACAGTAAAAAACTGAGAAAAGGAAGATGCTTGAGAGACAAAGATATATAGCTTGACGCAAAGAAACATAAAGGTTTGGAACAGACTAAGTGAGGATGTAGTTTCGCCGAAGAGTGTGCACAACTTTAGGGAAAAGCTGGACAAATACAGATATGGAGACGGGACCACACGAGCATAAGCCCAGGCCCTGTAAAACTACAACTAAGTTAATGCACACACACACACACACACACAGACACGCATGTACATTTAATTACTACACCTGTTACCTACACACACAGGCAGTCAGGCACACACACACACACACACACACACACAGACACGCATGTACATTTAATTACTACACCTGTTACCTACACACACAGGCAGTCAGGCACACACACACACACACACACACACACACACACACACACACACACACACACACGTGGTGTTGTCTCCCCATAAGAAGAAACACATAAAAAAAACTAGAAAGAATACAAAGAATGGCAACAAAAATGATTCCAGAACTGGAAGGAATGACATAAAGAAAGATTAAAGGAAATGGACCCACCAGCACTGGAACAAAGAAGAGAAAGGGGAGACCTATTACTAATTTATAAATTATTGAGCAAAATGGAAGAGTGAGAATGAGGAGTTACTACTAAAAGAAGGAATAAACACCAGGAGCACAAGAGGACACAGTAAGAAATTGAGAAAAGGAAGATGCTTCAGAGACATAAAGAAATATAGCTTCCCGCAAAGAAATACAGAGGTTTGGAACAGACTAATTGAGGTTGTAGTATCGGCGAAGAGTGTGCAAAACTTTAAGGAAAAGTTGGACAAATTCAGATACGGATACAGGACCACGCGAGCGTAATCCCAGGCCCTGTAAAGCTACAACTAGGTAAATACATACACACACACTGCAACTGAATTGAAACTAAAATGGTCCCAGAACTCTTGAATATAACATATGAAGACAGATTGAAGGAGATGGACTTGACGACACTGGAACAAAGAAGGGAGAGAGGAAATCTGATCACGCTGTATAAGTTGGTAAAGAAGTTTGATGAGGTGAATAGAGATGATCTTTCCTTAACTGTGAGAATGCTGGGGCTGAGAGGATATAGGAAGAAACTTAATAAAGGAACCTGTTTGAGTGACTTAAAAAAGTATAATTTTCCACATAGAAGTGTTAACACATGGAACAGCTTGCGGGAAGAGGTGGTGGAGGCGAGCAGTGTCCAACAAATGAAGGAAAGGCTGAATAAATGTAGATATGGAGACGGGACTATTAGAGCTTAACTCGGGCCTGGTAGACTACAAATAGGTAAATACACACACACACACACACACATACACCGCCCAACCCGATCAGACATGGAAGAGAAGCGGAGGAACCAAATCTGTTTGTCAGTCAAAAGGCCTGAGCACAGCTAAGTAATTTAGGGTCCCGTCTCGTAGGAGTCCAGGCATTGAGAGGATGTGAAAGATTGAGGAGCGATAAGTACACCGGGGAGGAAAAGGAGAGAGAAGAGTTTATATGGAACGAAGGCAAACATCCAAGGTGGCGGACCCTCTGAGTCCCCAGGCACAGGCAGGAGGGAAGATTCCTGTGACAGTTTTGAGGGCTTCACGCCAGGATCAACGATGGAGCCAATGCAGTGGAAGAGAATAAACAAAGTAGAGAAAGACTGTGACAGGATGGTGGTAGAAATGAGGAGGATGAGAGAGGAGTTTGGAGAAGTGATCCAGGCATTAGCCGAGGTCAAAAAGAGGGATGACGAAGCACGGAGAAGGGATGAAAAGGCAAAGAAAATGATAGAGAACTTGAGAGACGAAATTATAAAATTGACCGAGGAACAACTGGAAAAACAAAAAGAAATAGCAAAACTGAAGATGGAGAAACTAGAAAAAGACCATCAGATAAAAATTATGAAAATGGAAAGAGAGAGGAGTGTGATGGAGACAAACGAAGACATGGAGAAGAAGATGAAAGAAATGATAAAGAGAGAGGTAGCAGAGAAAATAGGAAATGACCAGCAAAATGTGGGTGCAAGGGTTTAGGAACAGATTAAACATGTACTCAAGGATGAGTTGAAGGAGTGGAGAAGTGAAAAGGACAAGGAAGAAACGAGCTTTAGGAAATTATTAGAACAACAGCTAAAACAAAACAAAGACATAGAAAAAGAAGTTGTAAATGTACTAAGAAATAAAGAAACAATGAAGAGGGACATGGCAGAGAAGAAAAAATGTGTCGTAATATTTGGTGTAAAAGAAGAAAAAACAGTGAAGACTCGGAGAGAAAGTTATGAGAGGAATAAGGTGAAAAGTATACGCATTGAGAAATATGAATACTGAAGAGGAGGAAAAGATTGAGGAAGAAGTAGATGAAATAACAAGATTGGGAAGATACAAAGAAGGAAAGAACAGGCCATTAAAGATTAAGTTAAGATCCCAAATGACAACAGAAACCATCCTAAATAGGTCATGGAGATTAAACAACTCTGAAGAATACAAACAAATATATGTGAGGAGAAATATGACAGAGGATGAAAGAATGAAGGTAAAAGAAATGATAAATGAAGTGAAAAAAGGGATGAGGAAAGATCAGAGGAAGATAAGAAGAAATTTTTTGGGGGGGAATGAAGAACGAAAAACTGATGAAGTGGTGGATAAGAGGCAAAGAGAGGGAGTAACGGTGTTGATAGAAGGAGGGGAAAGAAAGGGAGAAGGGAGGAAAGGTTTAAAGATTGCGTAAACTAACATAGATGGTCTTGTATCAAAGAAAATTGAACTTACTGATTATTTAAGGGAAAGTGATCCAGATATTATGTGTATAGTAATTGAAACAAAACTTGTAAAGGAATTGGAACTCGTGCTGGACGGAAAGAGCAAGTACAGCATTTGGAGGAAAGATAGGAAAGAAGGAAAGGGAGGAGGAGTGATGATAATGACAAAACAAAACTTGAAAGTGACTGAAGTGAGATATGGAAAGGACAGTGTGGAGGTGATGGCTGTGCAGGTACTGGTAAAAGGTGGAGAGAAGACTAACATAATAACAGCCTATGTCCCCCTAAAACCAAAAGTTGTAATGAAATCAGATATAACACTATGCTGGAAGATGCAGTACGGGCACTGACTGACGAAATAGAAAATAGTAGAAAGGTAATATTAACAGGAGATTTCAGTTGCAAAGAGGTGAATTGGGAAGACTAAGCAATGGAGGGTGGAGAAAATATCTGGGGAAGTAAACTATTGAAGCTGGCAACAGATAACCTGTTGACACAGTGGGTTAAAGGAGAAACAAGGCTGAGAGTTTTCCACATAGAAGTGTTAACAGATGGAACAGCTTGCAGGAAGAGGTGGTGGAGGCAAGCAGTGTCTATCAAATGAAGGAAAGGCTGGATGAATGTAGATATGGAGATGGGACTATTAGAGCTTAGCTTGGGCCCTGTAGACAACAAAGAGGTAAATAGGTAAATACACACACACACACAGAACCCTTCATAGTACTGGTTCCAAAACTTCTATGGGTTTCAGTTTCATCACTGCTCTTCTGTTTCATTTGTATGTGAGGCATCTTTCAAATACCTCTCCATATCATTGTGTTCATGCTTGCTCAGTGCCACACCACCAACCCATTCTGCATTCTTGATGGTTCCTGTCCCTCCTCAGGAACTACTTATTTGGGGGCCTGAACAGCCTCCTCGGGGCCTCTGAGCTGGACCGCTACTTCCCAACACGCACCATCAATCTCTTCATTGCCACCTGGAACATGAATGGCAAGGTGTGGATAAAAGCTCATTTTAATGAATATATTTTGTGTTTTCCCTCGTGATGAATTTTTAATGTGGTTATTTCAACATCATTATCACCATCATTAGCCATTACAAATGCACTGGAAGACAAAGGGCTTTCCCAGTCTCTCTCTCTCTCTCTCTCTCTCTCTCTCTCTCTCTCTCTCTCTCTCTCTCTCTCTCTCTCTCTCTCTCTCTCTCTCTCTCTCTCTCTCTCTCTCTCTCTCTCTCTCTCTCTCTCTCTCTCTCTCCTGGTTTTATGTCTGCTCCGACTTCTATAATTTCTGAGTTGCCTCTGTTACTTTTTCTTTTCTTTTCTTACATTAACCTGGTACCAGCGACGGGCCAAATTTGTGGCTTTACCACGTACCAGCGACGGGCCAAATTTTTGTCATGATGTAAACCCCCAAAATAGATGATGCATAAACTGATCACAAATGCATAGATATATATTATGAAATGGTTTGCGTGAGTGATAACTTTTTCTCATTATTCTCGCTTAGAGGGGCCTTTAAGAAACATGATCCCCGCAGCTACTGGGTTAAAGGAGGCAAAACAAAAATAAGTAAAAAAAAGATGGTATGCATTCTATAAAGAGGGAAAAATTATGTCTGGGAAACATCTTGATGGTTGTTATTAATTCTATGCATATGACCATACTAGCACTTCAATATACAAGCATATGAAGCACTTGGATGGCACCACTCATTAGAGCATCATATTCCTGAGGTGTCGGGGTCTTCGTGGTGCAGTGGTTAGCACACTCGGCTTAAACCGAAAGAGCCCGGGTTTGATTCCCGGGCGGAGTGGAAAAATTTGGGCGGCTTTTCCGATACCCTACGGTCCTGTGCACCCAGCAGTGAATGGGTACCATGTATTAATTGGGGTTTGTGTCCCATCTCCTGGGATCTGTTGCCTTCTCCTATAATTCCTTCCCCTTCTGTCTCTCTCTGGCATATGACCACAGATGTTGCGCCGACTAAACGAAACTTTCCAACTTTCCTGAGGTGTCTGTCATTCTCCGGTAAAAACTTCTCCACTCTTCTTGTGTCCTTGAATTGTTTTTCATTCTTGTTTCATCTTGTAGTGCTGTGCCAGGAGGTTGGGTTAACAATGGAATGTACAGTCGCGCTACGAAGTGTTGACACTGTTTTCACAATCTTTCGGACACGGAGCATAGGCTGGTGACATCTGGCAACTACTCTTGGGGAAACATTTTCTACCGACTTTGTAAAACTACTTAATTTTAAAGTCTAGTTTTGCACACACCTGATAAATATCAGTGATTCCCTTAAATGCAATGAAAACTTAACAGTGTACTCTATGTGAATGATAGGCTATGTAGCCACTCACATTCATTTACAGAATCGCCGGGGCGGAGTAGGGGTCACTTCACTATTCATACCTACAAGTTATAAATAATATTATTTTGATCAGATGTATATAACTAACTCGACAGTGATGGATGGAAGAAAGTGGTAGGCTAGCAGTGCAGCGCTGACCAAGCATCGCCTCTACCCAGACAATGGGCTATATCGCATCATATGTTGTGTTTCGCGTGCAACTTTAAATTATATGTCTGGCCACCTGTTGATACTTCTCTTTGGATTTTACCATTAATAAAAATTATAGACAATTGATTTTGTGATATTTTTCAGAATCTCGCTGATTTCACACACACAAGATTTATATAGTCATGCATGAATGTCGTTCCCGATGACGTCAACATCAAAGGAGAGTTCATTATGTAGTATTTATTTCCCATTTCATCAAGTGAAGTGCAGCTAGTTATTTTTTCCTATTATTTTATAATATAGGGTTTATCACTACATTGAAAGAAAGAGCAATATATTTGTGCAGTTATATATATACTTAGTCTTAACATAGAACTCATTTGACTCTTTTAATGTCTTGAACGAAAACCGTATCAAAATGTTTCGGCAGAGCTGCTTAATATATCGTTATAAGGTAAAAACTTTCACTCTATTCTATTTATTTCCTTTCTCAATATCATATTTTGTGTATCTTTAACAAAATCATTCCCAAACATCCCTTCCCTTTGAATAATATTAAGTATTATCTGAACGAAAGTCACTGCAAACAGTGTCAACGCTTCGTAGCGCGACTGTACATCCGTTAGATTTCCACATTCCGTTACATATTTTTTGTTGTTGTTTCTCACGAAGAGAACCCTGGCTACCACCCCCTACTCAAAGCTGTGCACGTGCAGGGGTGGTGGCCAGGGTCCTCTTCATGAGAAACAAAAAAAAAAGTAACAGAATTCGGAAATCTAACGGACAAAGGGAGACACACTTAATTACTTACAATCCTTATACCTACTTTTGTGATTATGTGTACATTCCATACTTGACCTAACCTCCTGTCATTACATAAGTTCCCTCCAAACTTCCTTTTATCTTTGCTCTTGTCTTTCCTCACCTTAACCTCTTCACCCCAGGGTTATGTTTATATGTGCAGTACTCCATCCAGACTGCCTGTATTTGGGAGATTCAGCTGTTGAAACTAATGAAACATCAATATTTTTAAAAAGATTTCATTCATGGATATTGTATTGTATATCACATGAAAGCTTATTGATTTTGCTATATGTTTATTAGTGTATACTTTTTTTTATCATATGAAAAAAGAAAAGAAAGACAGTGTGTGAGAGAGAGAGAGAGAGAGAGAGAGAGAGAGAGAGAGAGAGAGAGAGAGAGAGAGAGAGAGAGAGAGAGAGCAGTTTAAATCACTGTATTTTAGCATTTTGAGCATTGTGTTTGGTTTGCCATTGCAGGAGCCTCCAGCAAATCTTGAAGCCTTCCTCCTACCAGACGAGATGGAGCACATGCCGGACATGTTTGTCTTGGGGACACAGGAGTCTGGGGGGAGTCGCACAGAGTGGGAGGTATGGATGTCCTGCATAAGTAAATGATTGCTCTCTTGAATAAGTAAATATTATCTTGTCATATATTTAGAGGGTAAGATAGAAGTGTGTCAGTAACCAAATAGTTCTTACATGAGGCAAATGTTCCACAGGTACGCTTGCAGGCAACCATTGGCCCGTCACATGTTTTGTTCACATCAGCAATATTTGGGGTTCTCCACCTCACCATTTTCTTGCGCAGGGACCTGATTTGGTTCTGTTCAGGTAAGAAATTGATTTTTGTGTTGAAAATCGTGATTGATATACCATAACAGAGCCAAATAGTGATAGACTACAATTGAAAAGTTTAGATGAATGAATTCCACCATGACATTACAAGCATAATTTCTGAAGTCTCACATGGTTTCAGTGTTGGTGTTGCTGTTGTGTCTTGTAGCTTTTTTCATTTCAATTTTTGTAACACATTTTTAAAGGATACAGATGAGATCTTCTGAGTTCGCATGTAATTAGCATTGTTTATCACATTTTTCATTTTTTCATAACCTGTGGTGTTCAGTACCTGAGGAGGCAACATACAGTCTTCGTCCTGGCATAGCATACAAAACCAAGGGTGGAGTGGGCATCGGTTTTCAGTTTTTTGGTGAGTCTCGTTCTATTTTATTTATATACTGACAGAAATTGCGGTGTACAAGTCAACCTCTTGAGCCTGAAAAAATCTCTCCAAAACTAGGGGTTGACTTTTACAGCTAGGATTAAATGTTTACCACTGAGTGGCAACTACAGTTGCTGGTACGCCCAACTGGGAGTGAGTTTTTGGTTGTCCGTATGGATGGAAAATGGTTGTGGGTACAAGCAACTGAAAACAGAAAACAGATGCTGGTAGTGGTTGAGGAGTGAGGAGCAGTGGAAGATGGCCCACCAAGAGACTCACAAAGTGGACTGGCAAAGCTGCTTTGTTTACTGCTTATTTAAATGACAAGATAAGAGAACACCCTGTGCTGTGGGACCACAGGCATGAAAACTTCACCAAGAAGAATTTAAAAACAAGTGAATGGTCCGTGCTCTGTTTACGTTGTGGATACAGGTAATCGACCTTGGCCGTGTGTGACTCACACCCAGAAAAGTTGGATGTGCCGGTTACCCCTACCACCAATGTGGTTGGAGGAAAAAGGCCCACTGTGACACCAGCTTCATTTGTTTTTGTGACAGGTTACCAAATACCTCACTGTAGCTTCTCCACATTTAAGTGTTGGCCTACCTGTAGCTGACCATATTTTGGGGGCCGACTTATACGGCAAGTATATAGGCCTAACCCATAATTTTGAGCTAATTATCTGGAGGTCGACTTGTACACCTCAATTTATGGTAACTGATTTTACGTAAGTGCCTCAAAGATTATACTCAAGATCCCATAACTACAAAGAATATCACAGCAGCCTCTTAGCATTCAGATAATAATTGAATATAATAGTCACTTCATGGTTTACCATCTTATTCATCATAATATCTTCTTAATCAAAGTATCTTACTAAATATACATAGGGTTGAGAGAACATTCTTCCCATGGTTATTTTATATTCCAGGAACAAGAATCCTGTTTATCAATTCCCATCTCACTGCTCATGAGGAGAAGCAAGCCTATAGGATCCAAAACTTCAAAAGCATCTCTCGTTCTCTGGATATTCCTCGCCTCCTGCCTGTGAAATTCAAGCACAAGGGTCAGTCACAGGAAGTTTTTGGTGTGGGGAACTTTTTTAGTATTAGGCAAGAAAGGTATTAAAAGTGAGGGAAATATTCAAAGAAATAATCCTTTGGTGTAAAGTAAGGATACATATATTTTTGCAGTTACAAAAATAAGAAACATCAAATAACTTCAAGCATCTGCTCTGTCTCTTTATTTATTTATTTATTTATTTATTTTTTATTATTTTTTTTTACATGTGGCCTATAACGCCGGTAGGCTAATTCATATGGGCCTGATGGTCAGCCCGAGCCCATCATGGTGCAGGCAGTTGTTTATAGTGGCGCCATTATTATTGGCTCATGCTGCCCCCCGGAGCTCATTCTTGATTTCACTTGCACTGTATAGCTTCTTCTAGAGTCTGGGTTGATAGGTGGTCTTCAGGGCAACATGTGGGTAGTCTTAGGCCACTCGGCGGTGACTGAAAAATCCCAGGTGGTTAGCGGCGGATTCGAACCCACATCATGGACTAATTTACAGATCATAATACTTCTTTTTTAACTAGCATAGTTTCAAAACCAGAAATTTTGAGGTATGATTGTTTATGCAAATGTTTATTTTTTTACCCATCTCCTCCTGTGCATAGATGTGACCCACCGTTACGACTGTGTCTTCTGGCTGGGTGACCTAAACTTTCGGCTGGCTGTGAACCGGGACCATGTGTTTGAGCGTCTGAAGCAAGGTGGCCCAGACACCTACCAGCACCTCCTTCAGTGGGATCAGCTATCACAGGCCAGGCAGAAAGGTCAGTTACATTGAACTGGATACCTTACTTCAGTCCATTCTTATCATTTGATAGATGTATATCTGATTAATGATGGTTTCTCACAAGCTACATAGTATTTTTTCTTATCATACTCCGTGCTGTTTTCTTTCTCTAATGATAAATATTTCTGTGCACAACACGTCAGGTGAGGCCTTTTCTGAGTTTGAGGAAGGCTCCATCTCATTCCCCCCAACCTTCAAGTATGATCCAGGCACTGATCACTATGACACATCCTCCAAGCAGCGCGTCCCGTCCTACACCGACAGGATCCTCTTCAAGGTGAGGAACTTTTTTTTTTTTTGTTGTTTTTTTTTTTCCGGGTGTTGAGCAGTAAGGCTCCATGATATTAGGCTAGGAAAAAGAATTTCCACAACCAATTCTCTAACACTTAAATGATGACTGTTTTTTTTATAATGATCTTGTAGACAATAAATTGTCTTGTATTGTAGACAATAAATCCAATGTAACAACTCTTCCCCACTCGCTAGGTTTAAATTTTGTGGGCCAACTTTTTTTAGACGAATATATGTTTCGCAGCGGAATTTAGTGAGGATTCTTATGGTGTCCTCAAAATCCTCATACGCCTATTAGTTCCCAAGTTACACCGAGAAAACTGTATTTTTTTCCTCTCCCGCCAGAGTAGGCTAACAAATAAAAATCGCTCAAAGTTCCTCATCTACGCTCCTTTGAAAGGTTGCCATATGTTACCATTAACCCGTGGGCTTCGGCTATGGGAAAGCCAAGAAATGCCTGAGAAACGACAAAAGCCTCTGCATTTTGAGACTAAGAAAAGAGCATGGAACGTACATCAGAGTACTCCTCTCATAACCATAAAGCCATTAAAAATATTTACTTTTACTCAAACTCCATTCTTTTTGGGTGGTGTTTGTTACAAAATAAATAGTCTCGTGACACGTGGCATCTAGCCGAGAGTTGTTTGTTGTGTTCTATAGAGAATTTGACAAGTGATTCCTGTATGGATAGCAAATTCAGTATGCCATGACCTTACAGCACCACCTATGACAAAAAAAGCCCACCTCAAGATCACTCACCCACCACATTGACCTAGGGCATTCATGATGGGTTGCGCACCACGGCCTACAATTAGCTCGAATTAGGCGTTTTATGGTGAGCCCTTTTTAGGGGCCATGACTTGTGAAAGCCCAAAAAAGGGTCTGCCGACGTTCTCGGGTTAAGAAACTTATCCCAACAAATGACGCTCCCAAATTTGATGCACTTTCACCGAAAACTTAATTTTTAATAAATTTTTTTAAACTTTTATGACGCGTTTCGCGTCATCATGCGCCAGGACCACTTACCCTTTGATGACGCGAAATGCGTCATCGTGCACGAGAGGGTTAAGATATCTATATAAAAAGTTACTATTTTTATATAGTAATCATTTCACTATATAAATCAACCTATTTTAAGCGCCTTATTATACATGTTACTTCTTATTTTATTTAGTATTCAACCCTATTTCTTCCCATTTATGAATAATACATTTATTTATTTTTTTTTTTTATACCAAATATGTATGTATAAGAAACATCTGCCATGGTTCTTAATGAGTCTGGTGTGTGTGTGTATGCACGTGTGTGTGTGTGTGTGTGTGTGTGTGTGTTGTTACTCAATCCACGTGTTTATGTGGTCGGAGTCTAGATGGGTATGTTGGCCGCTCACGCGCAGTGGTGACAGTGAGAACTACCACAACTGTTTGTTTTTTCCTTTTTTAACTTGCAGCACAAGTCCATAACTGGTAATGACCAGCACAAGCCGCGACAGCCTTACTTTAGCAGACGGCACGCCACAATTTCTTTTTCTTTTAACTAACTGCAGCTAAGTCCAACTCTTGGGTAAACAGATGACAAGCCGCGACAGCCCTTACTTTAGCAGACGACGCCACGTTGATACAGGGCAAGTGCTTTGTTTACGTTGTGGATGTGGATATGGGCAACCGACCTTGGCTGTGTGTGACGCACACCCGGAAAAGTTGGAGTTGCCAGTTGCCCTAGCTGGCGCCAACTCAGTGGGAAGAAAAAAGCCTTGTGTGAAACCAGCTTACGGATAACCGTGAACTCGCTCCCGGTTGGGCATACGGGCGTTGCCCGTAGCTCCGACAGTTGGACGAAAACAGCCAGTATGACACTGCCTTAACCCTTTCATTGCTAAACGCTTGCAGCAGGCGTTAGGCGTATTTGCTGGTGGCGCTAAACGCCCGCTGCGACCTCCACCCACACTCAAATCTCCCACGTATGAGAGTGTTCCAACACTAATTCTCACAACACAGGATTGCCAATTGAGTGGATTCTTCACTAAATTTGGTGGAAAATCATATCAGCCCAGCGCGGCAAATCTACGGACGAGTAACTGGTGGATGTTCTTGCCCAATATAGCGGCATTTTTGCATAGCTTCACCTATCACCGACTGATTCTTTGACCAAATAGTTGTAAATATTGCAGTTGGCAATGCTCCCTTGCCAGAATCTGAAGAAAAGATGTCCTCAGTTCCCTCAATATGGCTGATCATCACACAAGCACTGACGTAAGTGTTAACATTCAACACTCCCTGAACGTGCATGTACGTTCGCAAGAGAGGCATACATCATAGCTGGGCGTTATCGCGATAAGTTATCGCGATACTTTATCGCTGATAACAAAATCGGGTTATCGGCCATCCGCTACTTATTTATATAAATATCGGTATCTTCGTTAATTTTGTAACCAAACTAGCGATAATCGCTACTTTTTTCCGCCTCTCAGAAAAAAACGTTCTCCTTGTTGTCCTCTCTCCCCCTGTGCTGCAAAAAAACGGTGGGGTATGAAACTGGTATGAAAAACTTCGGAAGAGATTTCATGATTGTTCGGTGATCACATTAAAACATTGTCATTATTTTTATTAGACTCAAAAAACATTATATCAGAGTGAAAAATCAGTTAACTTTGCCCAAAAAATTATTATTCTCTACCTGAAATTTGCGATCCCGTTGTAAAGAGCACAAACAGAGACCAGCGGCTTGTGTTATCAATCACGTGGCGGCGTGGCGCGCGGCCTCTCAGCTGCGTCTCGAGTGACAGAACGAGTCCCAGTGTTCCGGTTCCCAGTGGTTCAGTGCTGCTTTACTGAAGTGACTGTTAAAGTGTTAATGGTGATAAGTAAGAATAGCTGAATAAGTAGTGATGGGCCAGTTCACGAGAGACCAGTGTTTGTAAACAAAAACTCCAGCTTTTGACGGCGGGGACGCCAAATAACACAACACCGGTTCAGGCGTTTCCAGCATTACCGTCCATAAGTACGTGTCAACGTGTGGTTTTCAGATTTTTTAAGTTTTCAAAAATATAGATAATGAAAATTTGAATTCATCTGTGTTTTTTTTATTTGAAATATCAATATAGTATCGTTTTCGCCTATCGGACTTATCGCTAGCTAGTATCGGAATTGTGGATTTATATCGGGTATCGGTTATCGGTTATCGCCTATATTTGTGTCTCCAGTTAACGAATATTGGTTATCACCGATAAGGTTTTCCATTATCAGTTATTGGGTATCAGGAATAAAGTTTTCTGTTATCGTGCCCACCTATGGCATACATAACCAACTCCTATAGATCTGGACCTCCTCTTTCCAATGGTGTTTTTGGTTTTTAGCTGTGATGAATAGTTTTTTAGATACAGAGGTTAAAAGAGACCCCCAATTGGGCTGCCCAACTGCGCCTGAGGGGATAGTCGTGTCCACACTGCGCGCAAGGAAAGGGTTAAGGCAGTGAAGCCGCTGATGGGGTGAGCGTCGGCGATGACGTCATCGGACTCCCAGTGAATCACAAGCATGTTTTCAGAACTGTCAGTCAATCGTAAGACAGTCACCTTCAACTGCAGCTTCAAAACGACCCGTTCTCTCTTCCCGTCTCTCTCTCTCTCTCTCTCTCTCTCTCTCTCTCTCTCTCTCTCTCTCTCTCTCTCTCTCTCTCTCTCTCTCTCTCTCTCTCTCTCTCCACAATGTTTGGAGGAAAACGTCCAGTGTGATAGTACCTTTAAAGGTAGCATGCGTGACGCCAATGGTAAGTAGACGTGAGCCGTACGTGTCAAAGCAGCGCGAAACTTGGGGTGATAATGTGTGAAAGTCGGGATGGTAAGAATTTAGGACAAACCGCAAAACTCGTGGATCGTGAAACTTGACTAGCGCAAAACTTGAGAGGGTGCTATATATTCAGTAGCGAAGTGAAAAGGTTAAAGGTTAAAACTTATTGGAGAGGGATAATTCTTCCTCCATTTTCTGTCACATGTGATGCTTATTCTTAGAGGAATTTGTTACTAATGAATTTTTCATATTGTATTATGCTGTAAATTTCATTAATGAAGAAAACATCAAGATAGCCTTTCTGCAACCCTCTCTAAATTAATTCTCTTGAAACTAAAAATAGTGAATAGATTTTGTAACCAAGAACTGTGTACCACTTTTCAGAGTAAGCGTGGAGACATCACCTGCTCCACCTATGACTACTGTCCGTTGTTCAGGACGTCTGACCACAAGCCTGTGATGGGCACCTATACCTGCAAAATCAGGCCTGGCAAGGATGAGTAAGTAATGTGGCTTGGGAACTCTTTATCCTGCCTGCCTTAATTTTATATTTGAAAACACATGTGATGAGGTGGAGATTTGTGTGCAGCAATGATAAGTTGGCCTACTCGGTTCACTCGGGTCCATGGTTGTACAGAATGCAAGAAGAAAGTTTTTTTTTTTTTTTTTTTTTTTTTTATATATACATCTTGGCCTATTGCGCCGGTAGGCTTCTTCCCGGTGGATCCTGATGGTCGGTCCAAGGCTTCTTCCCGGTGGGGCCTGATGGTCGGCCCAGCCCGTTCTGGAGCAGGCGAGTGTTTATAGTGGCGCCATCTTGCATTGGCTCATGCTGCCCTCCCGGAGCTCATCTTTAATCCTAGAATCTAGAGCCCGGGTTGATAGGTGGTCTTCTGGACAGCATATGGGTAGTTTTAAGCCACTCGGCGGCGGCTGAAAAATCCCAGCTTGGTGGCACCGGGCGGGGATTGAACTAAAAAATAATAATAATAATAAACTGTTTATTTCATGAAGTACCAGACAGCCCTAGAGCTGAAAATATACATCAATGGAAGATGAAATGAAATGAATGAGACAAATGAACAAAGTAGTATGATTGAAAATAAAAAGGAAAAATAGAAATAACAATAATAGTAATAATCATAGTAAAGATAATAATAATAATCAAATAATCACGATAATAATAATGATAATAATAATAGTAATCATAATCATAATAATATTCATAATAATAATAATCATAATAATCATAATAACAACAACAATAAGTCCTAATGAAAAATATTTACAAAACATACAAATTGTGCTGCTCTTCATTTGCATTGTTGATACATTTGACCATCACGGGCACTGCGCTGTTCTTATAGCGGTCAGTCTGTGCCCGTAACGGGGCAATAATGTTGTGGTGTCTCACTGAGTGTTGAGGGCGGTTCACTGCTTGTGGGAGGATGTGTCTGTGTCTAGGCTGGTTGAGAAGCTTGGTTGCGAACCGGTGTAGTAGGGTCTCGTGACGGTGTTGTAGGTTGGTGAGATGGAGGGAGTCGAGGGCGTCCTGGTAGCTGGTGTAGTGATGGCCCAGGATGATTTTGGCCGTCTCGCTATCCGTTCAGCCACCGCCTCTAGTAGTATCTATTTATATAATAACTCAAACATATATTAATTTATATGCATATTTATTAATTATTATTCTTTGTTCTTTTTAGCGTCCCCTTGGCTGCTGGCACCTTTAACCGGGATGTGTATTTGGAGGCCTTGAGGCGGCGGCGCAAATTCCTGTACCAGCCAGCGCTGCGGAACTGTCCGGTCCAGTAAAAGTGCTACCTTATAGGATTTACTTAAAGAATATCTATTTGACGATATTTTTCTTTTTAATTATAAAGAAAAATAATATATTGAACATTATTCTAAAATTTTACTCTTGTATATATACAGATTATACAAAGATATATCTATACAGTTGATTTTTCTAGTATTTATAGAAAATTTTGATTTGCTGAAGCATGATAAAAAGTATTCATGAATTGTTGTTATGACTTGCAGATCAAAGTTTGTCACAAGCAAACCAGCAGGACAGGAGATACTTAAAGATTTTGGGAGGGTATCCCAACTTATTGTGGGGCTATTACTGTGCCAAACTATTTTATTTTCTGTCCATAGATGACATATTTTCAGTGTGCAGTAATTTTAATGAAAGCTCTCTTTTAAGGCATAAAATGTAGATGCTTTGTCAACATATTACTGTAGCTTGCTGAAGTTAGACATAGAAATGCACAGAAAAGTAGATGTATGCACCAGCCATTTATAAAAGGTCTACAAAATAGTGTGTTCAAAAAATTACTCTTCTTATTCTATAAGTTAGTCAGTATTTCGCATGTTGTTTACCTTTATTGTCTTAATTATTGACATTTAAGGTAGTGTCATATCTCAGATCTCAGACCATTGTGTTCTATTACATGAAATTACTGAAAATGCCAAATTCTGTAAGAATAATACTGTGCACACAATTAATCAATAAGGGCATACTCTGGAGAGGCGGTGGGCCTCCTCTCCCAACCTATAATGCCAACCCTGGGGGTTCTTCTGAGCAAGCCTCCATGCAGGCCCCCTTCCCATCCTAAGTATCTCATGGCAGTGTCTATCATCTTGCTCAAGCTACAAGCTTTGTGGGTACCCCATTGACCTCCACCACTTGGGATCATCTCTCACAGAAACAACCCAGTGAGCAAGGTCAACTGTTGGGTTGCATGCCACATGCCCAGAAACAACCCTGTGAGGAGGGTCAGGTGTTGGGTTGAGTGCTACATGCCCGCACAGCTGGAGTTGGCGTTCATGGAGTATGCAGTTATAAGGCCTCAGTGCAGTCTCACAAAGTAGTCACTAGTACAGGTTGAGAATTCTTTATCCAAAATTCCTAAATCTGAAAGTTTTTGAATGCTGACTTGACGTGTCACAAATGGAAAATTCCACAAAGTGATGGGAAGGTTCCCCTATATACAGCTGCTGTATGCTGCTCAGGGTTGCCAGGTCCGTGGTTTACCCGCCCAACTAATGCTGCGTCGACACCTTGGGCATAAAAACACCTGCCCACCACCACCGCGGGTTTTGGGCAGTTATTTGGATGGGATTGGGCGGGAATACAGTCCATGACCTGGCAACTCTGGTGCTGCTATGCCTTAGTTTGTTGTCAGCAGTCATCACAGTAACACCTTCGCTCATTACTCATTGTGATTACCGCGTGTTTTGTGCTCTGTGGTGTAAAGATGTTTTTGAAAATGTCAAAAGAGCCTGCATATTCCATAATACAAAAAAAATCAGAAGTCCGTAACACTTTCGGTCCCAGGGATTCCCGATTAGGGATTCTCAACCTGTAATATCCCATGATTCTGTGTAGATGCTTATTACCAAAGGCATCAGTTTGCCTCTTTGAGTCGTTAATGAAGTATTTATGTCTTAACCATAGAGTAAGACCAGGAGCACAAGCAACTTGAAGATCCAAGTCTTTGTCCTGCACAGGTATTGACCAAGCCATATAGTCATGCTGAGTCTATAACACCATGGGCCCAGCCAATTTGCTATAAAACTTATTGACATGACCTGCCATTGCTCTGCACCATGCTACCAAGGTAGTATGTGAAATTTTCCAAGATCTCAGTTACCTTGCCACTTGCATGAACAGACTGTACCATTAATTTAGTAATCATCATCATCATCATTTCGTTTAACGTCCATTTTAACTATTCCTGAGCGGTTGGACGCTTTATGGATCTCCTCCATTCTACTCTGTCTTCTGCCTGATGTTCATCCAATCCCATCAATGCCAAGTCTTCCTGTATACACCTTCTCCATGTTTTTCTAGGTCTACCAACTGGTCTCCTTCCTTCTACCTCTTATCTCTCCACAACTCCTCGCACTGTATCCTCCCCTGCTCTCTTTACATGTCCAAACCATCAGAGTCTTTCCCTTCTGAGCACTGTTTCCAGGTCCTCTATTCCACATCTGTTAGCTATATCTGCACTGGACACCCTATCTTGCCATGTGATCACCATTTCATTTAGTAAGCCTCCAAACATCTTGGTCTTGGCCAAGAAGACCTGAAGTCCAGATGCCTTCGCCGTCACGTGCTGTGCCTCGAGAGGCATCCATCACCAGAATCTCCAGTTACTCAGCAAGGGTTACTGCATCATAATATAAAACAAGATCAGTGACCCTGGTGTTGCCAATAGATGATGAACAATGGCATTGGTTCACAACTCTACCTAATACCCAGACCATATAAGTGTTGCAAAGGGATGGGTTAAGGACTTATCCCTGTACAGAAAGTATCATATAATTTTTTCCTAGTAATACTTTTCGAATTTTTTTTCTCAGGTTTTGTTTCTTGACTCTAGATTTTGAGAGGGAATGGAGTCAGCAGGTCCCTTTCCTTTCGCTCTCCCTCTTTCCTTCCTTTCCACACATGCCGTTGTTGGCATAAATATAGTCACTCGTACAATCATTAGAACAATTATATATTGTAGAAGTCTTCCCCTGCCTCCATTTTTGTACATATGCATTCATATATTTGTTTGTCTCAGATGTTTTGTTTTTACTGTGCATTCCCTTTGGATGAGAGAAAATTTTCCAGCCATTTTTGGTTTGGCGCACTTCTTCCATACCATTCTCCTGTGGACTTACTTAATTCATATTTGTGGTTGTTCTCCATACTGTCTTTGAAGTATTGGTTACTTGTTCTCATATTTTACAACTCTACTCAAATTCTGCTCACTTAATACAAATTAATGCACCCTTTCCTTCCAGCAAATTTCTTTACCAGTTGCTTGTTAACATTTCAGGTTGAGAGAATTGTAGTTTCAGCAACACTTCTTCATCTACCTCTCTTAGTGCTGACATAATGTCACCGTTGAAATTGTTGTCAATGACTGTAATAGTGACCTCCTATCTTGCCATACCATGACAGCAAAAAGGAAGTATCTTCTTTATTTACACATTCAAAAGGGCATTAGCAGGGCTGTCAACTATAGATTTTAAGTGTGCCATAGCATAAGTAAAGTTGATTTGTAGTTTTTAGACTGAATTATTCAACATTTACATCAAGAAATGTTTTGAATTGTTTGTTTCCAGTTAACTTTCATAGTGGTCCAGGCAGATGGGAGGCACATGTTTCTGAAACAGCTGGTAATCTCGGTGAGGTTCAACGCTTCATAGTGATGGTGCTCACATATTAACTAGAGTTGGCACAGTCCATGTTGTGCTCGTGATAGATTTCCCTGCCACAAAAACTATTTAGGTTAGGCTTGTTGATTAAGATGCATGTGCCTTAAAATAAATTTTGAAATATACAGTATACAGTAAAAGTCCTTTAATCCAGAATGCTGGGGTCACAGACATTCTGGATTAGCAGATTTTCCAGATTACCAGGACCAGGAGGGGTCCTCAAAATGTTCAAAACACAACATTCCCAGACATTTACCATGCTTGGTCTGGCAAACGCCAATATTCAGTATCTGCCCCAGACTTTCACCACACTCTCTGTGGCACATTCAAGCATCACATCTTAGAGATTAACTAAAAGTTATTTGAAGACTTGCATTACATGTTAAACAAGGGGCGCTCTGTTGGTGGTGGTCATAAAGTGTCCGCCATTTTATTTTTAGACTCAAGGGGTTTAAACATATAGAATGTGAATTATTTACTAATGAATGCTTCTTTATAAAATTGGGTAATAAAAATATGAAACAGGTTATAAAAATTATCATGACTGCATAACTACAAGCAGCAGCAGCTGATACATGTAAACAAACATATGTCATGTCAGCAGGGGCAATTCTGCACTTGCCATTTCTTCTTGGCAATGGTGGTTGTATTAAATGAAGCAGTAGGAGCCATTATGGTCGAAGAATATAGACAAAACCAAGCAAGTTCGGGAGACAACTGTGTAATGGACAGCTAGCTGGGCAAACATGCTGTGAACTGAGTGAATCTTGTCTTGGCGTTGGTGCAGAATTTGACAGTTTAATGCACCGCTTTTGTTTATTTTTCAGTATATTTCAGTTGTTTTCCTGAAATTCTTTTCAATGTTATCAATAAAATCTAAAATTGTCCCTCAGCTAAAAATTTCAAATCATTAAGATTTCTGTATTGGAAGCCGGATTATTGAACTTTTACTGTATAATCTTTGAAGTGTTAAGAAATATTTGGTTACCAGATAAGGCCATGAGAGGCTGTGCAATGTTATGGGATATAGAAGATATGTATCATGCAGCAACACTGAAACATGTTATTTAAGGAATGAAGTACACAGTGAGCTAACTATTAAGATCTGTTTCTTCTTTAGAAAAAAGTAACCTGCATGCACAAACTAGAAGTTATCGGCAAGTGAAATAACAGCCTCCATCATGCTTAAACAGCAAGTCTTTCTTTTTACCAACATGAATGTCATCTTCCTTCATTGCACTGTGTTAATTTAGACAAGTTCTTGTTACTGTACACTGTGTTGTGAACTGATAGAATTCTGGGAATGTGAAAGTTTTGTCCCCTTTGGCTGAAACCTCACAAACCTTGCCTGAGCTGTACAGTAAACTGAACAAATAGTAACTACAGTAATAAAAATAAAAGTATGCTTCCATGCACCACCCATGCATGGTGAACTGTCAGTGTTGGCTCTGTTTGTAAGCCATGGATGTAGAAGGCATTCTTAAGAGCTGTTCAATAAGTTCAGTACTTTACATCATGACCTGAAGCTATTACTTAGAATATGCTTTTAGAAAAGAAACTTAATTTTTGTAATAAGATTATCATATTTTTCAGTCATATTTACTCTTTCAAGCTTTGTTTAACTCAAATATTGTATACATTCATTCACGTCTAGATTTGTCTGAATATAGTGTCAGAAAATTGTTATGCACATATATTGTGATTACTAAATTGCTACTTATGGACAATGACAGAGTTTAAACAAAGTTGCAAGTATTATTTTTGTATACCATAAACATCATCATCATCATTATTATCAGTATCCTAATTATTGGAAACATTTTCATATGGACCAATTATGGGAATATGTTATTGACATTTAGAAGAGATTGCTGAGAAAAGTGAGACAATCCAATACACTGTTGATAAGGAATATAAAGAAATTCTGTGGCCGTTGTGTAAGACTATTTAGCAGGTTGTGAAGACTAAAGTAATTAAGCAAACGTGAAAATTTGTTTGTGTCAGTTGACAGTTGATTTTTGATGAGAATTTTCATCCAGTATCCTCTCCTAGAGGTAAGCTTGTGTTCATTGGCCGTTATGTTTTTATCATGTGTTTAACAGTAAAATAGATTTAAAGTTTCTTTATACCTTTTGAATATTTTAACCCTCTCGCGCACCATAAGTTTCCAATAAGTTTCTGTTCCGCTCATCATACATTTCCCAGGCCTGACCGGCCCTTTTTTGCTGCCGCGATACTCTACATTCCCGGGCGTATTTTACCCTCGCAGATATATCGTACCCCAATAAATTTGGTATCAATAGCTTCATAGAGACTTGTACTAGAACATGCGCAAATAAAAATAGAGGAATATATATATATATATATATATATATATATATATATATATATATATATATATATATATATATATATATATATATATATATAAACAATACGAACTTGTTTCAAGTCTCCCTATAGAGTATCATAGACAATAAATCCAATGTAACAACTCTTCCCCACTCGCTCGCTTGAAATTTTGTGGGACAACTTTTTTAGCCGAATATATGTTTCGAAACGGAATTTAGTGAGGATTCTTATGGTATCCTCAAATTTCTCATCCGCTTATTAGTTCCCGAGTTACACCGAGAAAACTGTATTTTTTTCCTCTCCCATCAGAGTAGGCTAACAAATAAAAATCGCTCAAAGCTCCTCATCTACACTCCTTAGAAAGGTTGCCATATGTTAACATTAAGAAACTTATCCCAACAAATGACGCTTTCAAATTTGACGCACTTTCACCAAAAACTTAATTTTTAATCAATTTTTTAAACTTTTGTGATGCGTTTCGCGTCATCGTGCGCCAGGACCTTTTACCCTTTGATGACGCAAAACGCGTCATCGTGCGCGAGATGGTTAATGCTTCTATTAGAAGTCTTTCATGTTGAAATTAAGAAACTATATACAGGTAACTCTCGCTTTACGCGAGTATAGTGTCCTTGAAGAGGTTGCCTAAATCAAAAACAATGTAAATCAAACAAGAGGGAGGTTTGTACCTTTATTGCCTGCTGTATCACTCTGACTCCTCTCCCTCTCGTGGTTCCTCCTCTGGCTGCCCTTCCCCTCGTGGTAGCACAGCAGCGAGGGTGTTGTTGTTGTTGAGTAGTGTGGCAGCGTGGGTACTGTATTGTTGTTCAAGTGGCACGCGGGAAGAACTGAGCTCAGCTGTGTGGCCGCGGCAGTGCGCCGTGTGAGTCCAGTTGCGTGAGACATCTGGTGGCCACTCCATAAAATATCGCATATAAGTGAAAAAAATGTGTAAATTTATTTGGAATTTGGACCCCGCGTTATTTAAAAAACGCGTAAACCAAACTCGCGTAAATCGAGAGTTACCTGTATTAATAGGAAATTGTTTTGCATGTTTGACAAAACCTTTTGTGTTTCTTTATAAGCCATAGATTTTGTTCTTTCTTCCCTATGCATTATCCATTTGTTTATGATTATTATGCTGTCAAAGTCAAAACTAGTCTTGATATGTATATAAAGTATATATATTTAATTTATTGATTATTTATTTACAATTTATCATAATCTGATATTACAAAAGTTTGTTATGGTGAATAATTCCTAGTGAAGAAAGCTGATTGCTTGGCGTCATTAGGCAGACCCACCACGGAGAGGCAGGACTTCTGTAGTCTGCTAACAGCTTCAGATCTTAGCTAGGAGTGATTACCTCATTATTTTTTATATAACTTTTTGACAGCACTATAAATCTAGTCTCATGAAATCAATGCACATCTATATTTATGTATTTGTGTTGTATAGTTGATACATTTGTGTAGATTTAATCGTAACTGATGACATAGTTCATAGTTGTCTATATCAAATGGTCTCAGTCAAAATTTCATTTGTTGTGCTTTTTATGAATTTTCTCAGCATAATGTTATTCATGTGAAAAACTGTAATGAGTGACTTTTGATCTGCTTAATAGCTAAAAATACCATTTCCATGGAAGTTTAATTGCACCACCACATTAGAATTAATCTTTTGAAAGTACACAGAACAATTTGATTTAGCATAGATATGCTTATAATGCTGGTCAGTGACTCAGCTGGTTCCAACACATTGTTATTTAAAGGAAATGCAATGTGAAAAAAATGAACACTCACCAGGTGATAATCTTGCTCCTGTAAAAAAGAAGACACAGTGGACGCGACAGGAGCCACAATAAACACAGTAATACCTCAGTTTACGAGTGGCCTAGTTTATGAGCGTTTGGATTTACGAGCAAAATTTTTTCACTAAAGATGCCTTGGTTTACGAGCGGTGACGGTGTACAAGCATCCTGTTTGTGCAAGGCAAAGACATGAACATGGGTTCCCTTTGTTCGCCGCAAAACAAGAGCGCTCAGAGTGGAAAACAATCGGAATGGGGTCTCAAGCTGGTGTCACACTGGACCTTTTTCCTCCAACTGCATTGGCGGTAGTTGCAACCGGCAACTGCAGCTTTTCTGAGTGTGTGCCACACATGACCAAGGTCAGTTGCTTATATCCACAACATAAACAAACCAGTCGCCCTGTATCCACATGGCACTGTTTGCAAAAGTAAGGGCTGTTGTGGCTTGTGGTGCTGATACTCAAATTATGTACTTGTTTCTAGAGTTAAAAGGAAGGAAGAAGCGGTTGTGGGTATGATCATAGCTTCAAAGACGGGAAGACAGGAGTGTTTATCCAAATCAACAACTCGCTCCCGGTTGGCCATATGGGCTACCACAGTTGCTCCTAGCTCAAACAGTTGGAAGAAAACACCCAGCGTGACACCACCTTCAATCAGCTTTGTACGCTCGCAGAAGTAGCACCCGTGCACTTGTGTCTGCTAACGTTTGTGCTCTAGTGTGCGATCTTTGTGTTTTTGGCACTATATTCTATAAATAGTATATTTATATTATTATACTACGTATTATTTATATTATTTATCATTGCTATTTGTTGTTTTATTCTGTATAAAATAACATTTAAAATGATTTTTATGTTAATATCTTGGGGGGATATGGGATGCATTATTGGGATTCACATTAATTTAAGTGGGAAAATTCTATTTGGTTTGTGAGTTTTTTGGTTTGCAAGCAAAATTCCGGAATGGATAAAACTCGTAAACCGAGGTATGATTGTACTGAGGCTATCTAGAAGGACCGCGTCCATGACGATTGGCCCAGGAGCACCAGGAGAGGTGCTGATTGGCTCAAAATGTTATGGGTTCCATTACTCACTTAAGGTCCTTCACTTAGCTTGACCTACCATCTGGTGGCCCTTCTGGAGCCTCTGCCAGAACCAAACCTGCAGTTAGCTGGGGTCCAGCGAGGCTTAATTGACATTTTTCTGTACCAAACTAGCAACATATCGGTTGTAATGATCACTATCATGTTTACACCAAAAAATCTGAATGCCGTACATTATTCATGTCATTATAATGAACGTTGTTGGCAAAATAAGAGCATTCATCGATATGTCCTACAACACTCCATCCCGTGGTTAATAGGAATGCATCAATGCGGACTCATAGGTAAATAATATTTCCTTCATGCAAGAAAAGAGAAGTCAAACAAGTCCAGCATGATGTCATGCTCTCAATCTCTTAATTAATTACAATTAGTGGTGGAAAAGGTTTACAGTTACACACTGCTGCTAATCATATTGTACTCTGCCAGCAGCAAGTACCAAACTTACTTTATATTTCTAATTTATATCATAATACATACATCTTTAGCATGTTATAATATTACATTTACTATATTGAACTTTAAAAGAATAACATATAGCATGTGACTATTGTTTAAGTGGGGAAAAAAATATATTAATTAATTTTCTATCCCTTGCGCTTCCCCGTTTTTTAAATACCGTATTTCCCATCACATATAATGCATTTTTTTTCAAAAAAAATTATTCGAATAATCACCCTGTGTCTTATACGCTGATGATTAAGTTTTGGTAGGCCGAGGGGCTATTTTTACTGGTACGAAACCAACACCCAAAACACTTCCATTTGACATAATAGTTCCCAGATGTCCCCAGAATGAAATATACCGTATTTTGCAGCATGTAAAGCGGCTCACACACATTCCAGGTCCCGGTCCCGATCGTCCCCGATCACTCCCGATAAGCTGATCGGGGCCTGACCAATGGCAAAATAGGCAATATTCCCAGGACCGGCGGCTGACCGCTGGTAAACCAGCGACCATATATGAGTTTCAAAATCTCCGACCAGCGACCCCAGCAGGTCAGCCAACGGTAGACCGCCAGTCTACCGGCAGCAGACCTGCGGCACATCGAAGATCAAGCACGTTCATTGCCACATCCAGTTGGAAGGGTATATAAACGCCCGTCCAGGTATTTTCTTATTATTCCTGCGTTTGACATCGCCATGGCTTTCCTCAGCTCTCGTGAACGTGAGATTGAACTCCTGAAATTGGACGTGGACAGTGACCAAAGTTTGCTGATGCTTGTATATTTAATGGGAAATAGACGGTTAAAAAGAATACAGAAAAAGACGTAGGGCAATGTGGGTGAGGGCATGGATGCAAAGAAGAGTTAATCTGGGTATGTTCGATACTCTCATGAAGGAACTAGAGGCTGAGGACTTGGCAGGGTTCATAAACCTAATGTGCATAGACAGAGACATGTTCCAGGAGATCCTGAACAGAGTGGCACCACACAACATCAAGACGGACACCTTTTGGCGGGAATCTATCTCACCTGCTATTCGGCTCGCCATCACTCTGAGGTTCCTTGCTACAGGTGAGAGCTACCTCAGTCTCCAGTACTCGATCCTTCAGAGTTGCAAACAATACCATCTGCAAGATAATCCCAGAGACATGTGAGACAATCATCGAGGAGTTCCAAGAAGTGCTTCAGTGCCCCACAACTCCAGAAGGATGGGAAACAATAGCCAGTCATTACTCAAACAGGTGGCAATTTCATCACTGCTTTGGTGCCATAGATGGCAAACACATTACCAACTACAAATGTTTCCATTCCATTGTACTCATAGCTGTGGTGGACGCGGATTACAAATTTACTTATACTGCCATCGGCTCCCCTGGTTCAGCTTCTGATGGAGGAGTATTCCTGACATGTTCCCTCCGAACTGGTTTGGAGAGCAAACAAGTCCAGCTGCCAAAACCAGAGCCCCTTCCACAAGGAAACACTCCGATCCCCTATTTTTTTGTCGGGGATGGTGCATTCCCTCTCAGGAATTGGATGATGAAGCCTTATCCCCACAGACAAGCAAGACTTGATCAGAGGTTGTTCAACTATACCATCTTTCAGGGGCACGAAGGACTGTTGAAGACGCTTTCGGGATTCTGAGCTCCAGGTGTGTTGGCAATTTTCATCTTCCTTGTTTCCTGGTCGTTTTTGCATTTTCATATGTTTATAATTACCTCATAAACAGTTTCATATCACCCATTCCTCTTCCTCCTTTCTCTCATCTCCCCTCCTCCTTTAATCCTCTCTCCCTTCCTTCCTCCCTCTCCTAGCTCCATCCCTCCCTCTCTCTCTTCATCCCTCGCTCCTACCTGTTCCTCCTATTTTTCCTCCTTCCTCCCTTGCCAATCTCCAGGTCAGACACAGGTGTTCACTCGCGGTCTACCGCCGGTCTGCCGTCGGTTGACCTCCGGTATTTTTCGACACCGCCGGTCGACCGGGAGCATCCCCGATATCTTTGAAAATTTTAAAGTTGACCGGCGGGTGTCGGCTGCGTCTACGGTCATCAGGGTCGACCGGCGGCTTACCGCCGGTCTACAGCAGGCAGACCGGCGGCCCACCGGCGGTTTACCGACGGTAAACCGGTGACCATATACGATTTTCGATTTCTCCGACCGGCGGCAAACTGCGGCGCATCGACGAGCAAACACTTTCGTTGCCATATAGTTATCCTGCGACCCTATCATCCATACATTTATTCATCCAGTCATCCAGACACTCATTTATCCAGTCATCCTGTCATTCAGCAATTTAGTTATCGAGTTATCCAGTTAGTCATACGTTGATCCAACCACTCAGCCATTCAGTCATCCATTCATTCACCCATCTATATAAATTAGCAAAGCAGTCATTTAGTCATCTATAACTCAACCATCCAACAATTAAGTCATCAGCCATGCATCTATAATCCAGCCATCCAGTCATTTATAAACCAGCCACTCAGCCATTCAGAACACTTGCTCCTTGTACCACTCAACCAACTCCTCCTCCTCTGTGAACAAGTTGATGTTGTTTCGCTCCCGCGAATCATTTAGTGATAGTGTAATCTGGTCCTCTCCCATAACCTCTACTATAACTGTGGGCTGGACATGTTGCTTGGGCGTAGAGAGACACGTACATAAAACTCTCTCTCTCTCTCTCTCTCTCTCTCTCTCTCTCTCTCTCTCTCTCTCTCTCTCTCTATATATATATATATATATATATATATATATATATATATATATATATATATATATATCTTCTCTCTCAGTGACGGTCCAGGGGTGAACGTAAGCCGGTACGCAGCTGTACGCCGTACCGGTAAGGCCGGGTCACACGAGCGTTTATTTCGGCAATGCAGTGACGTCACGAAATAGCGTCGTCTGCAAACCCGCTGGTGGTTACTGGTCACCTTCCCAGCAGAGTGAGCAGACGGACCACGCGTGCCCCATCCCCAAGTCACTACCTGCGGGCAAGTGGCAGGACCTTCAGCATCATTTGTGTTAAGTGATTACGCGAGATCGCTTGAGAATGCTGCGAAGCTAAGATACATCGAAAAAATCAGTGCTTTTGGAGGAGACTGGTAGACTGGCTGTCTAGCTGGCTGGTTGTCTGGTTGCCTGGTGGGTTGATTGGCTGGCTGATTGGTAAACCGACTGTCTGTCTAACTGACCGACTGGCTGGCTGACTAGATGACTGACTGGCTGATTGGTTGACTGGCTGGCTGGTTGACTGGCTGATTTTTTGGTTGGCTTGACTGTCTGGCTGGTCGGTTGACTGGCTGTCCCTCTGCCTGGCCGATCTCCTGTTGCTGACCAGTGATGCCCAGGTAGGCAAACAGGTGAGGACGTGACGACAGGTGAGGGGAGGTGACGGCAAGTCACTTAGCTTACACTACGCACTCTTGGTCACTTCCCTGCGTACACTTATATACTCCACCCAGCACTGAGCTCTGCTTCTGCCCCTCTGTGCACTTTGCCTCCACGAAATTTCCTTTCCTATTGTTGTGCTGGAAGCTTCCCTCGGCGACCATAGGCCTCTAGAAGGCTCCCGGAGAAACGAGCAAGGGGGCGGGGAGCAAGACGAGCCGTCCGCGCCCCGCGGGGCGCGGCCAGGCGCCAGGCGGGAAGTGTTGCCAACTCGCATATATTTTTGCTACATGTTCTTGTGTGATCTAAAATATACTGTAACATTCTAGACTGTACTGTTCTGGATATATATAGGAGAAGAGGGCGAGAGAGTCCAGTCCCAGTCATAGTAAGCTAGTGGTAAGTGAAGAGTCCGAGTGAAGTGTACTACTAAGGAAGAATATTAAAATATCAGAAGCTGTGCAAAGTGTTTACATATCTCCCTCCCACGGAGTCTCCTGACGGCGACACGGAACCCAAGTAATACGTCCGGCATAACACTGGTGTCAGGAGTGTAGCCATTTGTTTTTTCGCCATGGAGACTCGTTCCCAAGCTGCCCAGAGGGACGACATGTTGACTGAACTTTTGGAAGCCTTGAGACTACAGGGGGAGAAACAAGAAAGAGCACAGCAACAACAAGAAAGAACACTCCAAGAACTCAAAGAACAACAAGAAAGAGCACACCAAGAACTCAAAGAACAACAAGAAAGAGCACACCAAGAACTCAAAGAACAACAAGAAAGAGCACAGCAACAACAAGAAAGAGCACAGCAACAACAAGAAGGAACACGCCAAGAACTCAAAGAACAGCTAGAAGATCGCTTCACAGGATTACAGCTACAGCTTAAAGCAGTACAAGATGGAAGTGAGTCGGTGCGAAGAGAAATGACTGATGTGACCACGAACTTGGGACAACGCCTGATAGAAGTGGAGAAAGAACACACAAATCTTCAACAAGAGATGGAGGTGGTACGGGAGACGACACACAAAGAAATATTAGAAGTGCAGGGAAAAGTGAACCGTACTGAACAGGCAGTTTGTGACGTAAGTGACAGAGTGAAGGCCCTTGAAGACTGCTTGACTGGAAACGGACAGCCAGTGCCTGCAGGGGCTAGTTGTACCCAAGATGCTTCTCCTACGCAAGCCCTGTTTCGCCTGAGTTTATCCCCGCAAGAAGTTCCGCCAGCCCCATGAGTCTGCTGGGTTCGCCTGTTAGAAAGAAGCCTCAGGAGTTTGATGGCAAGGTCTCCTGGGAGGCTTACCGCGCTCAGTTTGAGCTGTTGGAAGCTCGGAACGGATGGGATGACCAAGAGTGCGCGGTACAGCTGGCCACTAGCCTGAAAGGGGCGGCGCTGGAGGTCCTTGCTCAGCTCGACAATGCGACAAAGGGCAGCTACAGCGGGCTGGCACAGGCGCTGGAGCAACGATATGGGACCAAGCACCAGAACGAGCTCTTCAGGGTTAGGTTCAGAACCCGCAACAGGAGGCGCGGCGAGTCTCTTCAGGAACTCGCTCAGGACCTTGAGAGCATGGCGCACAAGGCATACCCAGGTGCCACCCCTGACCTGCTGACGATTTTGCTGCGTGATCAATTCATCGATGCCCTGGACAGCCCTCAGCTGAAGATACAAGTGAACCAAGCTAAGCCAACATCAATGCAGGAAGCTCTGGCACGTGCCATGGAGTTTGAGTCCTTTGTTAGGTCTAGCTTGTCAAGCTTCAGGGACGACTCGATTTCTGGCTTTAGGGCACGAAAGGGCGCTGTCAGCGACACAGACAGGTTCCAAGGAACGTGCTGGTACTGCGAGAAGGTTGGGCACAAGGAGAACGAATGCTATAAGAGGAAGAAGGAATATGAAGGTGGCGCTAAGAAGAAGCCCAGGGAAGGACCCAAGTGCTGGACCTGTGGAGAAAAGGGCACTGGAAGAATGAGTGTCGGAAAATGTGCCCCAACGAGGGACCACCACTGGGAAACTAAGAAGGACTGGTTCACGGGGGAAACTACCAGTCTGTCCTGTACATGCCCCGAAGATATCAGTGTGCAGGAGAACCACCATGACAAGCTGCCAAGTGGAGGGCAAGGTTGACGGAGTGTTGTGGCCTGTGGTCGTCGACACAGGCTCGGAACGCACATTGGTGCGGCCTGACGTGGTGAGTCATCGTCGGCTTCTTAAGACGCCGCATCGACTGTGCGGAGTCACAGGACACTACGCAGAGCTCAGAGGCCCAGTGGACGTGAAGTTTGAGCTCGGAGGAAAGGAAGAGTTCCTCTCTGTGTACGTGGCCGACATGGATGACCCCTGCATCCGTATGGATTATCTTGTCTCCCACAGGTGCGAGCTGGACTTCCGCGCTAAGCAGCTGACTGTAGGAGGAAGGAGGGTGCCACTGACGACTGTGAACAAGGAAGACCTGCCAGTGACGGTCAAGCGCACCACCATTATTCCTCCGAGGTCGGAGATGCTGTTACCCTGTCAAATTACGGGTGCCCCCCCGGCTAGCCTGTGTGTGGTAGAGAGTGGAAGTCGATGCCCGGTAGAAAACGGGGTGATTCTAGGCAGTACTTTGGTAGACCCTGCTGCAGCGGAAGTGCCTGTCGTCGTGGCCAATGTCTCCTTCAGCCCAAAGAAAATAAAACAAGGGACCATGGTGGGGTTGTGCCAAGAGATCGACCAGAAACCAAGAACCTGTGTCTGCAGGAGAACCCTGACGAAGCCCCAGGAGGAGCTGCCTGACTACCTGCGCGACCTGTTTGACAGGAGCTCCAAGTGTCTAGAGGAACCCCAAGTGGAACAGCTCAGGGAGCTTCTCGTGAGGAATGCAGATGTGTTTTCCACAGGAGACCTGGACTTGGGATGTACGGACCTGGTAGAGCACCACATCGACACAGGTAGCCACCGCCCAGTGAAGCAAGCTCCTCGAAGGATGGCACCAGCCCGTCGCAAGGAGATAGATGAGGTGATGGATGATCTCCGGCAACAGGGGTTAATCGAGCGGTCCAGCAGCCCGTGGGCGTCTGCTGTAGTGCTCGTCAGGAAAAAGGACGGTTCCCTCAGGTGCTGCGTGGACTACCGAGCCCTCAACGATCTCACCATCAAGGATTCATACCCACTCCCACGGATCGACGACACGCTCGACGCTTTGGTGGGCTCCAAGTGGTTTTCAACACTGGATATGAAGTCTGGGTATCACCAAGTCAAAATGGCGGAACAGGACAAAGAGAAAACAGCCTTCTCCTACGGTCAAGGCCTGTGGCAGTTTAAGGTCATGCCCTTTGGCCTGTGCAACGCGCCGGCCACGTTCGAGCGGCTGATGGAGAGGGTGCTGGAGGGACTTCACTGGAAGACGGCACTCATCTACCTCGACGACGTGATTGTCTTTGGCCAGACCTTCGAGAAGGAGATGGCCGGAAAGGCTATCAGAGGTTTTCGCCCGGTTTAGAGCTGCACACCTTAAGCTCAGCCCGAAGAAATGCTGTCTGTTCCAAAAGGAGGTTACTTGGGACACATCGTGAGCGAGGCTGGAGTACGCACTGATCCTGAGAAGGTGGCTGCGGTAAGGGACTGGCCGACACCCACCAACGTGAAGGAGCTGCGGAGCTTCCTCGGGTTGTGCTCATACTACCGCAGGTTTGTGAAAGGCTTCGCTACGATTGCTGCACCACTGCACCTCCTGACGAAGAAGGGGCCCAAGTTTGAGTGGACAGCGGAAACTCAGGTTGCCTTTGAGAAGCTCAAGGAGGCCCTCATCAGCTCGCCCGTACTCACCTACCCAGACCCCTCTAAACCTTTTATACTGGATTGTGATGCCAGTGATGAGGGGATTGGTGAAGTGCTGTCCCAGGCATGTGCCGACATGGAACGGGTTGTGGCCTACTTCAGCAAGAAGCTCACCCCAGCCGAGAAAAACTATTGCGTGACCCGGAAAGAACTCCTGGCAGTAGTCAAGAGCCTTGACTTTTTCCATGCTTACCTGTACGGTGCAACTTTCACCATCCGCACGGATCACGCTGCATTGCGGTGGTTGAAGTCACTGAAAAACCCTGAGGGCCAGCTTGCTCGCTGGATAGGTAAACTAGAGCAACATCACTACACTATTGTGCATCGATCTGGGCTAACACACGGTAACGCGGACAGCTTGAGCCGGCGCCCCTGCCAACCTGATGAGTGTCAACATTGCCTCCAGAGGGAAAGCGTCCAGAATATGTGCCGCCGCACTACAGTGGAACAGACAGCGGAGGTGCCATGGGAAGACTTGGGAAAACTGCAGCGGGAGGACCGAGATTTGACACCAATTATGGAGTGGCTGAGTCAATCGTCAACGCGACCTGGGTGGGAAGTAATCTCGAGAGAAAGCCCTACCACCAAGAATTACTGGACTCAGTGGGACACTCTTCGGATGGACCGGGGTGTTGCAGCGACGCTGGGTCTCTCATGATGGTCTTGACCACTACTGGTCCACGGTGCTACCTGTGAAGTCCCGGGAAGGCGTCTTGAAAGAAATGCACGACAGCATCACCAGCGGACACCTTGGGGTAAAGAAGACACTGAGTCGCCTGCGCCAAAGGTTCTATTGGGTTGGCATGAGGAAGGACGTGGAAGAATGGTGTCACGCGTGTGAGGTGTGCTGTGCAAAGAAGGGCCCCAAGAAGCGTCACCGTGCCCCATTGCAACTATACCAGGTTGGAGCCCCCATGGAACGGGTGACAGTGGATATAGCAGGACCCTTGCCTCTGACGACGAACGGAAATAGGTACATCTGCGTCACAATGGATTACTTCACCAAGTGGCCGGAAGCCTACGCCATCCCTGACCAGGAAGCCACTACCATCGCCAAGGTTTTGGTGGAGGAGTTCTTCTGTCGCTTCGGTGTGCCTAACGAGCTCCATTCCGACCAGGGAAGGAATTTTGAGTCAACAGTCCTTGCTGAGTGCTGCAAGCTCCTGGGTATCAAGAAGACCCGGACCACCCCTCTGCACCCACAGTCAGATGGAATGGTGGAGAGGTTTAATTGGACGTTGGGCCAGGAGTTGGCCAAGCAGATGCAACAATGATCAGTCTTCATGGGATCAGAAGCTGCCTGCGCTTCTCATGGCCTGCAGGTCTGCCGCCCACGAGACTACGGGGTATTCACCGGCAAAGCTGATGTTTGGACGTGAGCTGCGATTGCCGGTGGACCTACTGACAGGAAGGCCTCCTGGGGAAAGCCTTCCAAGGGACGCCTCCAGTTTTGCCCGTCAACTAGAGGAACGGCTGGAAGAGGTGCACCATCAAGTCCGAGGTGCCTTGAAGTTCTCCGGGGAGGCCATGAAGCGCGGTTATAATATGAGGGCAAGCCACGTTGACTTCAAGGAAGGAGACCAAGTCTGGCTTTACAACCCGCAGAGGAAGAAAGGACAGTCTCCGAAGTTACAGAGCCCCTGGGAAGGCCCTTACACTGTGCTAGAACGCCTCTCCGACGTGACTTACCGAATCCGGAGAACGGAAAAGACCAAGCCGAAAGTTGTCCACGTCAACCGCCTATGGAGGTACCACGGTCCGGGAAACTACACCTGGAACAACTACAGACAACCAGCAGCCGACGAAAACGCAAGGGACGTCCAGGACCGAGAGGAGGTCGACGACGACATAAGCCTTCTGGACCTTTCAGCCGAGGGAGATAACCTCCCGGCTTCGGCAGATGTTCCAGGGACACCCCAAGAAGCGGACGACGACGAGGCGCACCAGGAGACAGACGTGCAGGAGGCACCGAGCAGAAGACAGAGACAACGCAGGCGTCCACAACGATACGACGATTATTATGTTTTTGATTAATTCTCTTACGTTTGTATATAGTTAAGTGTGTGATCGAGACGATCACAATTAAGAGGGGGGGATAGTGTTGTGCTGGAAGCTTCCCTCGGCGACCATAGGCCTCTAGAAGGCTCCCGGAGAAACGAGCAAGGGGGCGGGGAGCAAGGCGAGCCGTCCCGGCCAGGCGCCGGGCGGGAAGTGTTGCCAACTCGCACATATTTTATGCGAAATGTTCTTGTGTGATCTAAAATATACTGTAACATTCTAGACTGTACTGTTCTGGATATATATAGGAGAAGAGGGCGAGAGAGTCCAGTCCCAGTCATAGTAAGCTAGTGGTAAGTGAAGAGTCCGAGTGAAGTGTACTACTAAGGAAGAATATTAAACTACAGAAGCTGTGCAAAGTGTTTACATATCTCCCTCCCACGGAGTCTCCTGACGGCGACACGGAACCCAAATAATACGTCCGGCATAACACTATTTTCTTCCCCTGCTTGAGCGCCGCCATGCGTGTTTACCTCCGCCAGCTCATGTAAATCCCGTTCCAGAGTAATCCCCCGCCACACAGTAAGCTAGGGGACCCGGGGAATACCTAAATGAGTGTTACCTCATGTAATAATCTGATCAGCCTTGCCTTGCCCTCTGACAAAATGAGCACTGCAGAGTCGAGATGAAGCAGACGGCCGCCAGTTTTCCCTCCTCACAGCTGCTATCCACTTCCCCCGCTCTTCTGGTTTCGCTGTAAATCTATAAAATGACACAGCATCTCTCCCATGTCGGTTAGAACATCCAACCGCACAGCATACGTATCCCATGACGAACACACAGAGCATATGTGGAGTCGCCACCAAGGTTTGCTTTGATAAGTGACCACCACCACTGACCACCAAGATGGCCGTGCAGGCCCGCGCTACCCCCGCACCTCCACTAATGACGTCAGCTGCAAAACCTCGATCTATACAGCCGTCTACAGCCGGTACGCAGGAGTACGCTTTTGAAGACAACTTTCACCCCTGCATGGCTGTCTACCAGGCGATAGGATTTGTTTGTAAACATGAAACGCTCGTATTGCAAAGTATAGCTCATTATATTTGGCGGATTTCTAGCGGATTTGGGTACCCAATCTCGCGCATTTTCATCCGTTAGAGTTGGCAGAACTGCCTCAGTGGCTCGCGTTCTCAGTTTCTCACGGGTGCTGGACGATGCGAGTGGCGGTCAGTATCGCATGCACAGGGGTACGCCGTACCGGGAAGAGATATACAACCGTCTACAGCCGGTATGCAGGGGCCAGGGGTACGCTTTTGAAAACAGTACCGGCAAGTATCTAATCTTACTTTCACCCCTGTAGAGACTCACCCATATTCCTCTTCCTCCTTTTTCTCTCTCTTCATCCCTTGCTTCTATACCTGTTCCTCCTCTTTTTCCTCCTTCCTCCCTTGCTAATCCCCAGGTCAGACAGAGGTGATGCATGTTCACTCGCGGTCTGCCGTCGGTTGTCGGCGGTTGACCGCCGGTCTACCTCCGGTCAGCCGGCTATATTTTTCGACACCGCCGGACGACCGGGAGCATCCCCGATATCTTTGAAAATTTTAAAGTTGACCGGCGGTGGTCGGCTGCGTCTACGGTCATCAGGGTCGACTGGCGGTGCACCGGCGGTCTGCCGCCGACCATCCCTGATCTTACAGCCGGTCGACCGGCGACCGGCTTATCGGGAGTGATCGGGGACGATCGGGACCGGGACCGGGAATGTGTGAGAGCCCCTTAACGCGCACTCACTTTCACTCAGAAAATTCCAAAAATTTACTCCTGCGTGGTATATGCCGAAGGTGCAAATTTTGATTGATGTGACTACTTCATTAAACTCTGATTTCGTATGTTTGTTTTTACATTATTATTATAAATTTATTGTGATGCAGAATTTTCTCAGGAAGATGATGATGGTCTCAATTTTTCTTAATAATGAATGGTGGGGTCAGGACACCGGGTGGGAGTGAGGCGTGTGAAGTCGTCGGTTTTGAATGAACTGGGCACAGCCACGACTATATATATACGCGGTGGGCTGCGGTGCGGGCTTCACCCAGCACAGTGCAGGGAGATGGGAGACGCGCAGTCTAGTAAGAAGTCTGTGGTTCCAAGGTTCCACCCTACTTTTTCCCTCCCGATTTTTTTTTCATTCCATTGACAAATGTCAGCTATAAAAGTTAAATGTACCGAACTAAGGCATTTACTAGTAAAAGACTTATTAACAGCGACTCAATAAAAAAATATTAAAGAACAGCAATAAAAGTTCCGTTGCAAAGGTAGCGTCCAACGACGACAATAACAACAGTGGCGGCGAGCGGCGTGTCAGGCCAGGGTCAGCAACGAGGGGGGCGCCCGTGCTGCCGAGGGGCGTGGCGATGGCTGACCCACTCACCAACTACCCGCTGCTACAGGTAATGGCAGGGAGAACTGTACAGCGGCTCCACCCACCTAATTACCCGCTGTCAGAGTCGTGGTAATACTGAGTTCACGTTTTAGTGTCGTGTCTGTGTGTGTGTGTGTGATTTAAGGATGGAATACTCCGTATTCGGTAATCGTATTCGAATACCATATTTGGGTGTATTCGTATCGTATTCGAATACCATATTTGGGTGTTCGTATTCGTACTTGAATAATTGTTGATATAAATCAAAGTATTCTCGTTCGTATTCGAATACAAGGGAAAATTATTCGTATTCTGCAAATAATCTGACGAATACTTCAAAATTTATTTACAGAATTAACAGACGTTGCTCCTAATAACTCTAGCCACCTGGGCGGACGTATAATCGTCGTGTCTCAAGTACACTGCACCGCCACACTGACCACTCAGTCACTGCCTCCTTGATCTGTTATTTTTTAGTTTATGGTTCTAGACTTGCCTTCCCTCCTCACCAACTGAGCTTATGAGACGGGTTTCTAAAAAGGCTTAGCAAGTAACAAGAGTCAGTCTAGGATGACTGTGGGATGAGTCCAGGGACTCAGTCAGTTACACCCAGGCAGTCAGCGAGATGAGTTACAGCATGCATGTATTGGGAAAGAAGAGGACACTCCCAGACTTGAAGTTGTGATTCTTATACCGATGCAGGAATAAAGATCACCATTTGTCTCCACACTTTTTAATCAACACCACCTGCTGGCTAGTGTTGTCTGCAGAATGCAAAGCTGCAGTATCCACTTAAAGCTGACTTACTGTATTTATTTGACTAATGTTTTAAAGGGACAGTAGCCAAACTTCATCATCCTCATGATCAGTGACTATCCAACTCTTCTTTCCTCCATTTCTTTAAAATATTTTCCTTTAATCCTGACAAGTCACACATCTTTAGGTTTAGTTTCTTATGAACAGATTAATAGCCACACTAATGTTATGTTATCCATCTAAAAGCAAATTATCCTTTTATAACAGCAAATTCTGCCAGATGCCTATGAATACCGAATTTGCAAGTTCAAAGTGTATGGGAAAGAAGAAAATCTTGTCCTGCTCAACAAGTTTGAGGTGCCAGTCACTAAATTTGAGGCAACACTACGTCTTAAGATCAAGACCAAGGCAGAGGCAAGGCTGTGGATCAAGGAACTGGAGAGGACGTCTGCAGTCACATGGAGGGTTGACAAAACATACCCAATATGCGGAGGCAAAAAGACACAAAACATTTATCGGGTAAGCTCCAAACAGCTATGGCATACTTTTCATACTTAAAATTACCTTACAAAACTTAACTTTGTTTATAATAACAAGACAACAGAGATTGGTAAGTGATTTTTTTTATGTGTTTGAATGATAATTGTTACTTGTACAAGTAAGAATAATTTAATTAGTATTTAGCTTGTGACTTTATTGACTTAGCTGTACTCCTTTATATACAGTTATATGTAAGTGGTAAAATATGAAAGGTTGATGAGGCATGTGAAGATCAAGAAATTATACGTGCTATTATACCATTGTACTGGATTTAGCTCACAGTGCTGTTTGTTTCAGGTGGACATGAGGTGTCAGCACAGAACTTACTCAAGGTCATCAACTGCTGACAAGAGAGCATCTTCCAAAAATACTTGTTGTCCAGCCAAGATGTTCTTAGTGGTGAAGAGAACACACATGGCAAGTGGAAAAGTGTCACAGTAAGTAAAACAAAGTGATAAACTAGATTCAAAAGAAAGTATGTCGGACAACTAGACAATACACAGAGGTCTCACAGAACATAAGGGCAAGTAAGTAAAGCTTTCTTGGAAAAATGGATTTTCATATTTATAGAAAATTTCACACAAGCTTTGTAAGCTATCTTGTGCTCTCTCTCTCTCTCTCTCTCTCTCTCTCTCTCTCTCTCTCTCTCTCTCTCTCTCTCTTTTTTTTTAAACATCAAGATACTGCAGCATACATAGGACAAAGGGACAGTGAAATTGTCTTCAGGCTAAAGACGACCTCTGTCTTGAGGTCTCCTATCTTAAAGCACTGTCGCCCAATGTCACTAGTGTTGTGTTCAGGCCTCTCTCTCTCTCTCTCTCTCTCTCTCTAACTCACTCTCTCTCCCTCTCTCTCTCACTCTCTCTCTCTCTCTCTCTCTCTCTCTCTCTCTCTCTCTCTCTCTCTCTCTCTCTCTCTCTCTCTCTCTCTCTCTCTCTCTCTCTCTCTCTCTCTCTCTCTCTCTCTCTCTCTCTCTCTCTCTCTCTTTTTCCAATTTATTTATTACTTGCTTTGGATTTGGAATAAACAATCTATTAGACCACACACACACACACGCACGCATGCACACACACCCTAAGCCCTAAGCCAGGATCTCGACAGAATGAGCGAGTGGTCATGCAAATGGGAAATGACATTCAATACAAAGCAGTGCAGTGTGATGGAGTTTGGTAAGAGCAGTAGACAAATATCGGGGAACTACTTTCTGAGTAATGAAAGAAACATGAAAAAAACAGGAAAAAGATCTGGGAGTGACAATAACAGACAAGTTATCCTTTGGAAAGCATATAAATAGGATAACTGGGGAAACATACAATCTTCTTAGAAACATAAAAGCAGCATTTAGATATCTAGACGAAGAAATGGTGAAGAAACTAATGACATCGATGATACGTCCGAGACTGGAGTATGCAGCATTAGTGTGGTCGCCTAGATTGAAGAAAGAAATTAGAAAGTTGGAAAGAATACATAAAGCAGTGACCAAACTACTGGAAACTCTGAGAGAACATACTTATGAAGAAAGCGTGGAGAAATTGGGACTAACAACACTGGAGAGAAGGAGAGAGAGAGGGGACCTAATAGCATTATACAGGATACAAGAGGGATTGGAGAAATTGGACAGGGAAGACCTAGTGGTACGTGATAGGAGTGTGACAAGAGGCAATGGTAAGAAATTGAAGAAGAGCGACTGTAGGAGAGACGGCAAGAAATAGTTTTCCATGCAGAAGCATAACAACATGGAACGGACTTGACAAGGAGACTGTGTGTGCAAAAACGATTCATGAATTTAAAGCCAAACTGGATAATAAGTGTTATGGAGATGGGACAGCACGAGCCTAGTACGGCTCTTTTCCTGTATTTCACAACTAGGTAAATACTCACACACACACACACACTGTTTCATAAGGCATTAGTTGGTCTTTTCCTCTTCAGGTCAAGTGATCAGTATCTACAGGAATTCCCTACCCGAGTGTGCTTGGACTTTCGACACAACCATCACCTGCTTTCCCCAGAATCCTTAAAGAGGCGAGATGTGTCAGAAGAGACAGTTCAGAAGCTGACAGCACTGTATAAAGCTGGCCACACTCCTTTGACGGCCCTGGAAGTGATCAAACGTGAACTCCAGGCTGACTATGGGGATCAGTACGACTTTGTATCATCAGATAGATCCAAGTGCCCTGACAAGCAGTTCTGTTATCGGTAAGGTAGCTTAGTCTGGTTTGTGAGTGTGATTCATCTGATGGAGGTAGAATGATGTGTAAAAATGCTTGTGTTTTATGGCACTGTTCCAGTAAGCAGATGTGTTGAATTTGTGAGTAGGGAGAAGCTAAGGGGATGGTGGTATGAGTAAACATGTGTGACTCAGAGCTGCCAGGAGTAGGAGAGGAGATGGAAGCTGGGTAACTTAAGGTTAGGTGGAACTATAGAGAGAGGAATTGTATAGGAAGAAATGAATGAAGGAGGTGGGATTGATGGTTGGACATGATACAGAGGCAGTTCGTGGCCAGCCTCGTATGAAATCAGGGGTCAGATAATTGATAATTGACCAAGGTGTTTGCTTAATGTGAGATGCATTTGCCTTTTTTCCAGTCTCTACTACAAGCTCTTCTGCCCCAAATCTAAGAAGCCACCAGGGAAAAAAATGTTGTTGGATCTTCAGAGTCACCTCAAGCCTTTCTGTGAGAAGTATGCATCTCAATGTGCAAGTATTGAAAAGACAGAAGAAGACAATGTCATAATTGCCATTTGTTCTCCATCATCAAAGAAAATGCAAAACCATGACAATGAAGAAAACTTAAAAAATGCTAACAATAGTAGCTTTTCAGTGCCTCAAGGAATTCAAACATTAAATGTAGAAAGTTACACAAATCAGCCACAACTCATGAGTGAGTTACACAGTCAATCTGTCAGACACTGCCAGGAAGGCCTTAAGGCTGTCTTTGATGACCTAGTGAGTAAGGTGGAGTGTGAGCCACTTACTTTCTTAAGACCTGTTAACGAGTTTATACATAATTACCAGAGCACTAAGAAAGATGAGTTAGTGAATGCACTCAGGACATTTAGTCAGTGTTCTGAAATAGCCATGGCTGTTGCAAGATCATTGAAATATCAGCAGGGTGGAGAAGGAGGAGGAGGGAAAAATGAACGGACCACAATCATCTGCCCCAAAAAGAGGAAAGGAAATCGTCGGAAGCTAATAAGGGCTCGACCACTCCTTCAGTCGGCAATGCAGGAGCTCAACAATGACTTTGACAGTGAACTTCCTGCCCTGCAGATTGTCACGGAGGACGTAGCATCTCATGAACTCTCCCACCATGAAATATCTGCCATGCATGACATTTCTGAGCATGGCATATCAGTGGTGCATGATGTCACGGCCCACACGCCCTCCCACCCAGACCTCCGCCTCCACCCTGCACACTTGACCATGTGTGCTGACCAGCAGAGAAGAATGTAGCCTATAGGATACAGTATTCTTATATTATCATCATACCTGGTTCCTTTTACCTTTTCCCTTAAATAAGAGTAAGAGGATTCAGGGAAAAAAATGTTGAAATGTTAAAGTTAAAGGTCAAGTTGTGTGTCAACACTATAGCTGCACTTTACATCAGTGTTCATCTTGGTCACCTCTGCCTTTAGCTTGTGGGGGTTAAGAACCACAGGGCCAGTGAGACTTCTGGATTATCACAGTTTACCTTCCCCAAGTTTCCCTGTGTACCCATTTACTGGCCAACCCAAAAGGGGGATGAACAACTGGGCGGGTTGGGTGCCAGTTGCCCGGCCCTGGATCGAACTTGGGCCTATGATCTCATAGCTAGGCATGCTAACCATGGAGGTGCTATGAAAAATCAGGTCACTTTCTATTCTGAATGTTATGTATCACTTGAAGATATCCAACTCACAACAGTTTGATGCAAAGTTTGCCTTTGTGTGCTTGTTCAATATGTTTATTATTCTGGATACTCAAAAGTAATTCTTAGTGCAAATTCACCTTTGAAGACCATCTGTTCCCATGAGTGCCAAAGACAAAAAAACAAACGGGGAACATAATTTTGAAGATTTGGTGACAGTAACATTTTGTCAAATTTCTAGATAATAGGTATAATGGTTTTAATCATAATCTTAATCATGATAAGATATGCATCAAAAGACTATGCACATAATGTATGCTTCAAAGTTTCTTTTGCCTTGGTAGTAGTTTATCATTACTAACACTAACCGGACAGGAACATGAGAAACATTAACCACTTCCTCTTTTGTACTCAGTGGCACTAAACCGGTGGAGGTCTGATGACTTAGAGTTTAGGAAGTAGATGAACTTTCTCATGAGTTTTGTGGCTGTTTTGTGCTGCTCATCGGGGACCAAGCTGAATGGCAGTCACTACCTCAGAGTCAGCCATTACCATGTTTGATGACTCAAATGTTACCTCTTGCTAGTGGTCAGCAAGAGGCAGCACCAGTGTTTCATAATGAAACAAGACTTGTGTAGTATGTAATTTCATATGCAGATCTGATAATATAATAGCATTATTTAAATGCTCATAATCAGAGTGACTGACTTTAATTAGTTATTACCCCTGAAGCTGATAACTACTGATGGCTATGAGTTGTTGTTGTTGTTGGTGGTGGTGATGATGATGATGATGATGGAAGAGATGGAGCTGGGTTCTAGGATGCATTAAAAAAAAGTTCCTGATGTGTGTGGCAATGACAGGAATAAACAGGACAGTTTTAGTACATATAAATATGTCCCTTCATTATGATGTAGGAAGTAGCAAAATTATTCCTGGAGCCACAGACATACTTTTGAAAGAAAAAAAAAGAATAGATAATATGCATTAATATTCCTGTTATAATTTTGGCAAGTTTCTTAGTGACATTGCTTGTTATGCACAGCGTTTTTGTGTTAAGACGAAATGGTAACATAGCGAATGATGGCGCCAGTGAGAGGATGGAAAGACAATTGTGAGTTGGTGAAGGCCTGACGCTGGGCTGTCTGAACAGAGGTTGACGAGGACTAATTGCAACAAGGTAAGAAGAGTACACTAACCAGGTGCATAACTGCGTAAAAGTTGGATGTATGAATCTGAAAGGACGGGGCACTGGAAATTTTGAGGATGTATGCAAGGAACTGAATGAATGGAATCTTATTGTTGTTGGTATAACTGAAACACATTTAAAAGAGTGTAGTGGGTTCATGGTGTTGGTTTGTGGTGGCTGTGGCAAGAATTTGTGTGCATCTCATGTCAAGGTGATCCTTTACTTTGAGGACTTTTGTTTCATGGTGTAGAAGAGTCTGAAGGTGTGGAAGATGGGCAGCCTATATGATCTTTAGAGCTTTGTTTTGTATGAGTTATTAGGTGTTGGGGTGAATTTCAGCAAGGTCAGGAGCCCACGCGAAGTCTGGCATAATCAGTCACTGAGTGTATAAATTATTATAGACTATTATTTGCTTATTAGTAAGTTTTCTCCTTCCTGCCTCAATACTTACTTCTGTTTACTCGTAGTGAGCTTTGATGAAATCTGAGACGCTCTACATAGAAGGCTGTACATGCCTCTGCATTTAAAGTAAGATCGACCATGGTCAATATATAATGAACGTTATACAGAGGAAGTGTGAGGGATCAAGGCGGGTGTTGAGCATTTCAGCTTCTACGGATAAAGACAAGGAAATGCTGGTGTTTTTCTATTAAAACCTGCACATACATCCTTAGTGCATATATGCTGCGCAGCAGTTGAATAACTAAAAACATGATATGTGGAAGAAATAAGGCAGACAAGCTCATTTACGCCGGCATTCTGGGAGCGAGAAATGCAATGTTTTGGGTGGAATTGCTGGCTCCGCCCACCGGCTAAGCTCCGCCCTCCTTACCCCCCCTTGCCTTGCTTCACCTCACAGTGAAGAGCGACCCGCTGAGGGTCACTCCATGTATTATTCCTCCAAGGTTTGGCTAGCGCTGCCAACTTGGCAAAACTTATTAGTCCCGGTGCGTAACGTTTCATAATGTTGCGTAGGTATAACGGGTCACCTTAACGCAGGGAACTACAGATGATCCGACTCCGACAGCAGTCTACCAGTCAGCAGCAGCGGCATATGTGTGATATGGGGAGGAAATTTTTGTTTTGTTTTTAACAGAGGAAGAATACATTATTCCTTCAAGGAAGGGAAGACAATCAAAAAGATGAAAAGTGTGGAAAAATTCGGATTTTTTTTTTTTTTTTTCATTGTAGAGAAAGATATTGTATGCCTGGTATTGTTTTTTTTTTGTGTTCCTATCACATGAGCTGAGCTGCCGATATCGAAGCCTGACCCAATAGGTCACCTGTAAAATTAAAATCAAAAAAGTTGGCGATGATTGAAAGACGAGCCTAAATTAATTATTAAAATTAGCAGTTACAAGAAAATTTATTACACCATTTAATATTTCAATGATAAAACTGCTTTTTTTGGAACATCTCTACTTCATGTGAAATACTGGAAATTATTTAGGTTAGTTTCCTTCCGCCAACAGCCGCGGCCGCCAGTCCACAGGTCAACATGGCTGCCACCGGGGAGTGGGAGCTCGTCAAGAATTCACGGAAAAAAGGTTCTTCTGTCCCTAATGGAAAGCTTAGCAAAGAAGAAAAGAAGAGCTTCATTGAGAAAGCCCCCAAGGTTAATACTGGCATTGTGTTGTCTTTTCAGTATTTAATCCCTTTATTGACACTTCCTATTTTTTGGTGTTTCATCCATTTGGTAGTTTTTGGTTCATTTGAGTGTTTTGAGGCATAATTTGTTGTGCAGATGATTAATAACGGTTAAGATTCGTTTTAGTACCGTGCCTGTATTTCATTACTACCTACCTTATGAAACATCACTTGCTCTTCATATATCTTTTGTACAAACGTTCAACAATCATGGAAACGCTTTCAAAATCCAATTTAAGGACTATTTATGGACAATTTACCGTTTCACCCAACCAACGATTTTCTGACATGGTTCATGTTTTTCTGGTGATAGATGTAGTGAATTGCACGATTTTGTACCTCATTTCCGTCGCAATTGTCTACTTTTCAAGTTTTGCCTCATTTCAAGTTATGCCTATCCCCTGCCCTAATCGATCTTGGGGACCTGTGGGAACACGGGGTTTTGGGGGCGATGTAGAGGGTGGATAGGGAGGATTGTAGGAGTGAAGGTGGCGACTACTGCAAAGCAGTGGTGTGAGATGGTATAGTGATGCCAGATGGCCGCACCACGATGTCAACACAGCGGAAAGGGGAGATACAGACTGCTGATGTGGGGGTTCCACGGGGCCAAGTTCCTCCCTCTGACTGGGTTGTTTGACTTGAGGGCAGAGAGGAGGGCGCAGCGGAGAGGTGAAGAGCTATTCCTGCAGTGTGGTTAAGGTTCACACAACAAAGAACCCACAAGTGATTAATAGACCCGACACGCGAGTTATAGTTGTGTTTTTTTTTAATGATCTGAATGATACCTCTTGCCATTGCCATATTCTGATTTGTGAGTTAAATGAAGAGTTGATTGTTCAACGGTTCTTATTGCTCTTTGATGTAAAACGTAGTGGCTTTCGTATTCTTGATTCCGTGCTTCTGATGGTGTGTTCGTGTTAACAGATTTTGACCAAAAATATATTAATCGAGTCAACATGAAGGGTTTTCTTATTTACCACCTTACCGTCCCCCACGTGCTCGTGGGGCGGATGGCGGTAACACTAATAGCTTCAAAAAAACACTAAAGAAACTTCAAAATATGCTGCTGCCATTGTGCTCAGAAAGTGGTCAAGCAGAAGTGTACCATGCCAAGCCGCTGCAGTCTGTGGGGCAAAGTTACTAATTTAGTGGCAATGGGTTACCAATTTTGCAGTGGTGTGATTCTAATTTACCAGCAATAGGTTACACTAGGCAAGTAGGGTTGACTGGTTAGCTCAGGTGGCTGAGGAGCAGGAAACATAAAATAAAGGTACGGTAATTTGTGCAAAAGAGGTAAGTAAATTGTCTAGTTAAGGTGATATGGATTATAACATTTACCACATCTTGACTTTTAATAGGGCTTGAGTTAACATTTAGTAATATTTTTGTTAAGCATGTGCATGAAGGTATTAAGGATGGGTGAGTAGCATCTCCAATGTCTTGGCCTTGTAGTACATAGGGCAGTATGAACAAAGGTATAGGTGAGATCAAACTCAGGTAAGCATCATCAGAGCTGCTAGTCCCAAAAAAGTTCAGAGAATTGAAAGATAAAGTGTAATTCCACATTATTCATTTAAATTGCTCATGGAGCAGAGGTTACATTGGTTAGGCTGAATGTAGCCTGAGGTGGGTAATGAAGATTTCGGTCACTTAGTCATGATTTTTTTCATATTGTCCAGTTACATTAACATAATCCAACACTATATTGTTGCCATGATTATAGATTGGAAGAGTAACATTAGTCAAATTAAGATTTTTTCTATCATTTTTATTGAAAATATATTTTGTCATGAAACATCATATACATCATAGCTAGCTATGCATATTTATAAGGCTAATAATTTTTCATCAGGTCGTATAGAATCTCCTGCAACTGGGAAAGAGAACCGCAAGCCAAAGGTTACCAAAAATGCCAAGGAGGGGAAAAAGAAGCCTGAGAAGAAACAAAATGATGCCCCACACCAGCCGGGCACCCTGCAGGAGGCCATCGGCAGGGTAAGCACACCAGGACAAGCGTTAGCTGTATCATGGCCCAGTCTGTATCACTTTTTTATTTGTTTTTTCACTTAACAGTGATATTGCCTAGATGTAAACTGTAAACTATGAAGATTTTAATGGGTAGTAATTACATGTTTTGCTGTACTATTTCAGCCTCTATGCTGCATGGTGGTGACAAATAATGTCCCTAGTATATTTCTATTAAAAAATTTCAAGAGATAACGTAAAGATAGTTCTACTAGATGACTGACTTTCTAAAAAAATAATTTTACAAATGAATTTTGGTTCTTTTTTGTAGTTTTTTGACAAGTGAATGATGCATGTTGTGGCAGCAATGATCACAGCTTCTGCTGTCCTTTTATATCCATCAACACCTCATTCACTCAAGGACTCAATTGGGGCATTGTTGTGGCAGAAAGTCATCAGTTTACCTTGGCAGTTGGGGTGCCTTAGCAGGACTGTTACAGTGATTTCCATCAATCCATTTATTCCTATATATCCTATGTATGTTTATGGAGTGTTTCTTGTGGCAAAGTTTCATATTGGTATGGATTGAACATACAGGTTTTGAGAAAGTGAAAGAAAACAATTCAAAACATAAATGTGGTAAGCTTTGTTATTTATTTATTTATTTTTTTTCAATATGCATTACATTTTGCTGATATATACTTTCAATTATTTCTTTTTCTTTTTACACAAAACTAGTTTAATATTGTTTTTCATTGAAACTTGCTTGCTTTTTTTTTTTATTTTTTTTTTTTTTAATGAAAAGAAATCATTTTCAATGCCCTTTTGATAGGTTTGTCATGTGTGGCAGTCACTAAAAATAATTTTAGAAGAGATTGGGTTCAAGAAAACATTTTTAAATACGGGGTCTTAAAGGAAAGAGAAAGTTTTCCTCATTCTTCTCATAGTCTATTGCCCCCTTTCCCAACCCTGGGGTCGCGACCCCGAGTGGGGTCGCCAAGACCTCAAAATATCAAACATGGTGTTATTACATTATAATAACACATATACAACTAAACTAGTGGGGTCGCGGTCATGTCTAGAGGTGCATGATTTGGGTCGCCTGAAAAAAAGATTGGGAACCACTGGTCTATTGTTTTCTCAAATGATTTTTCTCTAATTTTTTAATGTTCAAAGGTATGAACATGCACTGAGGATCTGTTTTATGCATTTTACTGTCAATTTAGGGCTTAAATATGGCAACTGGTCCCCTTGAGGATCAGGGAGATTGTGCATTTGTGTGGTAAAATGCAAATCATGCATCCTCCTTCCTCAAAAGCTGGAGCACCACTGGTTCCATCTGTAGTTCTCAGTGACCCAGTCATCAGTCTGGAAGTCATACACAAATTCTTACAGATGCAAAATAATCCTTAAAATTTTTTTTTAATATGATGCATTATGGTCAGTTTGCTGATTTTGACAGCCTTTCACATGAGAGAGGAAAGTATTTAAATTTCCAGTCCTTTGATTAATGCATGTTTTCAAAATAATTCTCTAGGAAGTGCTTGCTACAGGGATGCTGAGTTTAGTATATATAATTTACACAACCTAATATGTCAAGAGTTTTGCAGAAGGGCAGAAGGAGGGAGATAATTTTACATAGTGACTATGTAGTATGTAGGTATCATGTAAATTTGTATAAGTATGTATGTATGTACTGTGTAATAGTACTGCATGTACCATACTATATGTAATATTTCGTAAGTATGAAGGGAAGCAGCCTGGCTGGCAAGGAGAGAATAGTAAAACTTTAAAATTACAAAATGCAGTATTGTGCAACAAAAGCAGCTACCAGCTGGCAATAATTGGTCCTATATAGTGAATTACCAAAATTCTGGACGCATACGCATCTGTGAGGAAGTCATAATTTGATATCCGCATCCGCAGTTTGGTAGAAACTGATCTGCAAAATATATATATGTGTATGTGTGTGTTTTGAAAAATATTTGTCCTAAAATAGTAGTAACAGTCCCCTTAAAACATGTGGTGGTGCATGCTTGGCATGCTACAACTGGTGAGGAATACTTATCAAACTTTCCTCTTTCAGCTAAATGTGGGACAAATGGAAAACCTTCTGGATGTTGTGAAGTCTCGGTTCCAAGACTCTCCATTAATATGGCTCAAGGACTTGGCATCATACCTTAATGTGCGGGTGAACCCTATCCATGCACCTGACCCCGCATTCCGTGGCCACCCTCCTCTCTACCCCACCTCCATGCTCAGTAGCAGTGTGAAGAATGTAAGTGCTGCATTGCCCCGTTGTTTATTTTATATTACCATATTTCCAGGTCTTGTAAATGCTACATCATCATAGACACATTGCAGCTTATTTTGAGGGGATTTTTTAGAAGAAAGTTCTTGGTAAGCAGTGCTTGATTGGAACAGAAGGTTTATTATTTTCTTATGCACCCACCTTTCTGTTAAAGTAACACCAGAAAATAAAATTTTATTTATTTAATCAGGATAATCCTTGTTACTTTCATTTATCTTTGCAAAGATCAGACCAAAAATTTTCTTTGCTTTGCAAAGGAGATGGGGATTTCAGCAGAGTAGGATTTCAATTTAGTACTAATCATGTTAAGATTATTCAGATAGAGATATTAATTCTTCACAATTTTCTAAAATTTGGCACATAATAAGGAGCTGCTCTATGCAACAGTGAGACAAGTTAGTTAAACAATATTCTGAAAAAAAACGAGCATGAACACAAGAATTTAGAGTGCTTCCGATAAATGTGCAGCAGTTGGAGAGAAAAAACAGTGAAGGGCAGACAGATAAAATGTGCTTTGGGGAGAGCTATTAAAGAATATAGTGTAATCATTGGGGTAAAGAGAGGTATAAGAAGTAGTATCATCCTCCTAATTCTCTCATATGCATCAGAGAATTGGTTGTAGTATGTAGCACAGCAGTTGGAAAATATACACAGAGGAAATGAGCAATATAAAAGATGCATATAGTGTGTCAGGATGGGATGCAGAAATTAATGAAAGCATGCATGAGAGGTTTGGTATGGATGTGACAGGAAAGGGTGTGGATTGTGGTTTGGTTATATAGGTTAAATTGGACATGTGTTTAGAATGAATGAGGATGACTTTGTGAAAAGAGTATATGAGGACTGGATTGAGGGAAGGGGTGTACAGGGAAGACCACCAGTGAAATGAACCAATAGTGTGGTTGAGCATTAGAGAGAAAAAGTTGGGGGGCAAGGGATTGAGTGTACTGAGAGTGCTGGAACAGGGAGGGTTGGAGATGCTTCTGTTGTTGTCACCCCTTGAGGGAAGCTTCCATTAGGGAACAGGATGTTGGAGAAGTAGATATAGTTTCAGCGAAGTCCACTAGAGTTTGTCCTCTTTTATTTTGTGAATATGCCATGGCTTCTCCAGTTACTTTTTTCCTTACTCTCCCATTAAAATCATCCATGATAACATTATAGTCATAGGTCCTCTATTCATACATGACTGATCTTCATAGAACTTCTCAATATTTTCATCAGTATAGCCAAGTGTACACCTTAATTACCTTCAGTTAGTATCTGTAATTCAAATACAATCAATGCCATTTATACTATTTCAGCAAGATCTTTTCTAGATTTTTGTGAAGTAAAAATCTTACTTACTTTCAGCACATGATGCAGACGTCGGCATTAAGAGGAAATGGAAGAGGATTAATCCTCTTCTAAACCTCCTCATCCTCTTCCATTTCCTCTTAATCCTCTTCTAAACCTCTTAAGATGAAATGGAAGAGGTTTAGAAGAGGATTAATCCTCTTCCATTTCCTCTTAACCCTTTCCATACTGTGACGTGTCACCATATTGAAAGGGTTAATGCTCCTGTTTGCTATCCATGGCCTTGCCTCGTCAGTAAAATGCATGATTGCTCTTAAGCACATTTTGTCCCTCCCCAAGCCTCCTTACCTCTTTGAGACCCACAACATTCCATTTGATATTTAACTGCTCCTCCATCAGTACTTACAGATCAGTTTCTATTCTAAAAGTCTGTGTATTGTAAATACAAAAATTTCATTCATTCATCTTTAACAACTGCTCCTAGGAGCTCCCACCAGGGTGTGGCCATGGCAGAAGAGTTTCCATCTCTCTATCCAGACACTCCCTCCTTGCATGCTCAAAGTTTCTCAAGGATCTTTCACCCTCTCCCTGATATACTCTTGCATCCTATCTCTCCATTTCACTGGAGGTTATCCTCTAACATTCCCTCCCTCTATCTCACTCACATACACCCTCCTGGTCATCTTACTCTCCTCCATTCACTCCATGTTGCCAAACCACTTTAAAATCTGTCACTTCACTTCTTCCACCACCACTGAACACTTCTTCCCTTCACCCACGTGACACATTCCAAAACGCTCATACACACTTTCATTACTCATTCCATCCATTCTGCTCACACCACAAGCACTCCTCAAAACTCATTTCCACAGCCTGCACTCTAGACCTCTGACTTTCATTCCAGGCCCATGTTTCACTTGCATATGTGAGGGTTGGTACTATTACTGTATTTCTCAAATCCCTCTTTACCTCCATGCTCACACTTCTGCCATTCATGATACGTCCCAAAGACCCTACCACCTTTCTTCCTTGCAATGCCCTTTTTCTTGTCTCTCCTTCTCTACCACCATGCTTACACATAACTGATCCAAGGTACTAAACTCATTAACCTCCTCCATTTCTTCACAAAGATTTCAATAATCATTTATTGTGGCCTGGTTAATTACATAAGATATTCTTTGCAGCACATGTTCAGCCCTGATTACCCTGATGACCCTAATTACCACTTTAACCAGACACTCCTTTACCTCCGGGTATTAGGGGCCATTGCTTGACAAATCTGGTATTGTTGAGAGGAGACAGCCAATACCCCACATCTGACTTACGGCATTGGGAGGGGGGTGAGGAGCTTTGTCTGGCAACCACACATAGGTCCATACAGTATGGTTGCACCTATTTATAATGACCCTACTAGATCACTGTAGAATGCAAACTTGTTCACCATATCAAGGTGTTGCTTCATAACTTTTTAGTTTTGGCTAATTAATTTTTCCTTGATCCAATTAATTAAAGAATGTTAATCCTTCTAGTTGCTCATCGAGACCTTCTCATGCTGCAGCGACAGTGTGCTGGCATCATTCCACAAGCACTGTGTCACTTCCATGGTACAAGAGCAAGTGAAGGGACTCAGTGTAATTGGGTACAAACTGTTCATACAAGTGAGTCATGATTGTTCCTTTCCCCAATGAATTTTCATCTTGTCATTTTGAGAAAGTAGAGTGAATGATGACATATTATGGAAAAGATAGATGTGTCAAACTTTGTTGTTTGCAAGAAATAAGTTCCAGAACACCATCACCAAGCATGAATTCACAGTTGGTGAATTTTGTTTTCTATGAAAAAAAAAGTTAAATTCATAGACCATATATCCCCGCGTACATACACATTTGTCTTTTTTACCTTTTGATATTAAAACCAATACAAAACACTGCAATTACTCAGATAAAATTTATTTGATCTAATTGGTCCAAATGTGGGTTTGCAATAATAACTTTCTGAACATGTGAAGTGCAGGCTTCCCTTCCCATAAGGTTGGGTTTCCTTCCCCAAATTTGATTGTACAATAACTGACCATTAACCAATATTATTATAAAATTAGATTAACAGACCTGTTTATATTCTTAGCCACTAGAAAATATTGAAATATTAATTATATTAAAACCCCTGACAAACTTATAAGTATTCTTTTTCAATAATTATTTATGAAAAAATATAAAATCAAGAAAAGAGAAAATTACATACAGAAATACAAATTAAATGATAAAAATGTCAGTCAGTAAAAATATTTAAAATATGAAGTTTAAATGTAAAAGGAACATATTTCATGATATGTATAGGCATTTTAATGGAAAGAGTAAGTATTTTTTGCATTTTCATATTTGGTTTTGTTTGTTTGAAAAGGATTGCTGATGATGAAATTAAATGGACTTGTCACCATCATTCCAGATCCTATCCATCCAACACCCAGAAGCAGGCTTAGTCAACCTTCCATTTTACTGTGAACTGCGGCATAGCATTCAGAATCAGACACCAGCCTGCCTTTCCCTGCTGTGGGCTGTGGGGCAACTGGGACATTACGATTTCATCACCGGCCTAAAAGGTATTTGTATATGCTTGCATAACAGTATGAGAGTGTGAAAAATAATGTTTTGGTGTGCATCTGAGTGTTGATGTTCTTAACTCCTTCAACCCCATTTCATAATCTTAGTGTATCAGGTTGTGTAATACAGAAAGTATTACAGAATGTCAATATTCCTCAGCCAACCACGACATCCTGTGTATGTCATGGTGTAGTGCCCTCGATAAGGCATGAAGTCTCATGCGTCATGGTACAGTGCCCACAGTAAGACATGACTTATACAGAAATTCATGGAGCTAAAGGGGTTGAAGTACTTGTTGTGCCATTCTCATTATATGATATTGGGGGAATATTTCCACTTGAAGCACATGAGAAATTATCTATTCAGAAGAATAAAGCATTTTCCCGACAATCCACCCAGGATTCAAACCTGGGCCCCCAAAACACTGGCAAAAGCTTTATCTTTAAGCTTGAATGTATCCAAAGGCTCAACTCTAAACATGGCAAACATCAGACCTGCCTGGACTGGGCAGGTCTGATGCTTGCCATGCTCACCGTTTGAACATTTTTGTTCTAACTGATGCATTTTCTATTTTGAATTAAATGAAAACTACTGAAGCAGTGTAGATATAAAACACATCATTGTTTACTTGAATCCTCCTTCTGCATTATTCAGAAAGAACTAGGTTTCTAAGTGTATTTGTTACATCACAGTGAGTTGATAAAATAAAGTATTTTATGCCTTGCCGCAACCTGGATCAACATACGTTCAAGTGTGTGCCCAGCCAAGACTCCAAGCTCAAAATTCTGATGACATACAAGACACAAATGAAGGTTCCAAAAGGCCATAGGCCTTTTGGAATCCTCATTTGTGTCCTGGACCATTCAATGTTTTTTTTTTTTTTTTTTTTTTTTTTTTTTCCCAAATCAGAACCCCATGAGAGATGTGAGGATCCAATCTCCTGCTCCTACACGGGGAAATCCAACATAAATGGATCCACTGCCAGCCACCAGTGTAGTGGGGGATTTCCACTTCCCAAAGCACATGAGAAATTTATCTTTTCGAGATAAAAAAAATTCTTACAATCCACCCAAGATTTGAGCCTTTACCCCTGAGGCAGGAAGCAGACACTGGTGTTGAGCCAAATGGCATCCTGAGGCTTAAGGCCTTTTTGAATCTTTATTCACATATCAGGTCATTACAATATTACTTATTAGTTATGTTGATAGAAACAGTGACAAAAATCACACACACACAAAAAAAAAATACCATGAAAGCAAAAACAATATAATCATAAATAATGAACAGCTACACGAGCCTGTTTCCTGCAAACATTTCCTTTCAACTTTATTTTCTTATCTGGTCAGATTCTTTCACGGTCCTATGCAGCATCCTTTCACTCTTTTGCCAACAGCAGTATGGCACCTGCAAATAGACCTGCCACCAGACTGTTCCATAGTTCTCACTTTCAGCCTTGCACCCAAATTTCCTAAAATGGAATTCATTTCTTTCATGGATGACACCACATACCTCTGCCTGTCACCTATCCCAACACCAAAACTCTCACTCAACTCCACATTCACATGAACAGAGGTACTTTTATCTTTGTATAAAGATCTGATTCTTTCTAGTAAGTCCCCTCTCATACCATATATCCTCAGGACATTCCAGGATCCCTTCCTGTTAACTCTGCCACAGGCCTTCTCTGGTTCCATAAAGGCAGAAAACACCTTTCTATCCTCTGGGTACATACATTTCAACTATTATTTACATTGCTGAGATCTAATCCACACATTCCCTTCCTTTCCTAAAATTCCCTTGTTCATTGTCTGCACTTTTATTGGTTATTTTAAACATCCTCTTTTTTCATACTTCCATATACCTTTCCTGGCACACTGAATAAGTTAATTTCCTCTAACTGTTACAATCATCCCTACTTCCTACAGTAGCAAAATCATAGCCTTTCTTCAGTGTTCTGTCACCTCACCCTGCCACACACTAGATTACATATCCATGACATCTACTTGACATCTACATCTCCAGCTTTCAGGATTTCTGCTGTTATGCCATCAATTCCATCATACATGACTGACATAGTTGTGATTATGAGCTTAAGCTTGAGGGTCAGGTTCAAACCTTGCTATTTCTTTTAACATTATGTGGGTATCATAGTTAGTTTTTGCAATATCTAAACTTCTTAATGATCTGCCTTTGCCAATATGTTTAAGGAAGTGCTTGTTGTTGCTCCTTTCAACACAGTAAGACACTTCAGGTATAATGGCTGACTTTATGAATATAAATTTTCAACAGAAAATGGTGTAGGACTAAGTTAAATTAGGAAAAAAAAATTCTACTTGACTTTAATGGCACATCTTTCAGTGTGGCTGCAGCTGATGGTACCACTCATTGGGCTGAAGCACTACTCAGCACATGTTGTGGAGTATGGCAGCACGGTGTTTGGTAGTGGCGGGGGTGATGGCGCCCAGGCCTGTGGTGACGTGCTGGGTGTCAGGGAGTTCTTTACCATCCTTGACTTCACCTGGTGCTCCTCGGGCTCACTCACCAAGCCTGTCCAAAGGCAACTCTTTGCTCTCTATCCCAAAGTGAAGGTATAACCAGGTTGATTTTAAGTCAAGTTTCTTATTGATTTAGTTTTTTTGTGTGCGTGGGATAAGGAGAGTCTACTGGCTACAGGAAAGAAGTAAAATAAATCCTGTCACAATACAGGAGTTACCAAAACTGTAAATTTCAGTTTAGTTCCAAAGTATCTATACTTTTCTTGTGAAGGAGTAAGTCTTAAAAAGGAATGAATGCTGAAAGGTAAATTATTTCACAGCTTACCATTAAAAGGAATGAAAGACTTATACATTGGTTGCTTTTTGTGTTAGCAAAAGTGACAGCACAAGGATTAGTTTGAGTAGACTGCTACAGTGGGGCCAAGAGTGGGGCCAAGGAATGCAGTTAATGAGTTTAGAATAGAAGTGAGCATAAGAGTAGCAGGAAAGAATAACAGTAAAGCGGGGGGCGCATGCTATAGCTATGTGTGGCTTCGGTGCTCATCTCCAACACATTGACCCTTGAGTCTGTGGTGGGTTAGAATTCATTACTCCGGGTTACCATAGTTTGCCTTCCCCAGGCACCCTTTTATCAACCAGCCGAAAGAAGGATGAACAGCTGAGTGGGCTGCACACAAGCTGCTCAGGCCAGATTTGAACCTGGGCCCGTGGATTCATAGCTAGGCGTGGTAACCACTAGATCTTGGAGGCAGAAAGTTTAGCAAAGGACAAACATTGTTGCAGATCATGAGAAGCTGAAGACAGTTAAATTAATGAGATTGTATACACACAGGGCCGTATTTTTAAACATTCCCTCGCCCAAGTACACACATTTGACAAGGCTTTTGTAGGAGTTTCAGGCATTTCCAGGGTATTTTATGACCCTGGTAATATTGTGATCCTTCTCTGTACCATGAACCTAAAAGAACACTCATTCTAACCCAATTGATCCTCTCTTTGACCTTTAGAAAGAGTTGATGTGAGAAGCGAGAGTGTTTTATAGTACCGACCATGGTTGTAACTAGCAGAACTGTTGAAGTGGAATCCCCCACACATAATGGAAACAGGCATGGACAAAGCCTTTGTGCATAGTATCTGTGAGGGAAGAAAGAATTAGGAGATCAAACAATGTTCTACCTTGAGGAACAGGTTGAAAATGCTATATGTGGAAGAGAGAGACAGTTGACATTTAGCAGAGATTCAAAGTGAGGATATTTGTCCAGTGTTGTGACTAGTTGATTAGCAGAGAAAGTGGGTGTTTGTCAGTTAATTATCTTCCCTTATAATTCCAGACTGCAGCCTTTAGTTCCAATCCAGAGGTCACGTTAAGAAACTTCTTTCCTTCCTTTCTTCGACGCCTGGATGTAAACATAACCCATTTGTTGAGAGTTGAGGTAAGTACTGCATCATCTTGAATGGTTACCCTTCAGCTCTTTCAGTGAAATATTTGAGGTGGGAGGGTTTCCATTTGCTCTTGTTTATACAATATCATTAAATATTTCTTTTTTTCCCCATTCTTAGGATCCACTCTTTGAATTGCTCTTAATATCTCTTCTTTAATTTAGCTGTAAGTCTGCACTCCCTGGTTTATAAAATGTGAAATTGATGAAGGAGAAAGGAAGTGTTACCCATTGATACTACCCTCGTGCCTTACTGTCCATTTGTGTTTTACGTAAAGTTAGGTTAGTGAAAAGGTTACTTAAACTGAGCTTTACATTTTCATAATAAAAAATCATACAGTTGGGTGTTTACATGAGAGGCACCAGTGAAACTTTTGCTGAGATAACTTTGTGTGAATTAAAGTATTATTTTGATGGAATACAATAGTTTGGTTCTTGAATATCATTTATAGTAGCATTCATTCATCCTAACATACATTGAAATAAGTGTATTTATGGGTAATCCATTCCAGGACCACAGCCAAGACTAAAGTTGCCCCCCAACACAGTAAAGATTGGTTTAATTAATGTGCCCATACCTCATTTCTTATCTTATGATTTACACTTCTGTTGTCATTTGTCTTCTACTAACCTTCAAACCTCATGGAACACCATACGAAACACATTATAGAGATAATAACAGTAATGAAATTGTAATGAAATGTGCAAATCCACACAGTGCCAAGAGATGTAATAACCCATTGTGTGTCCAGTGGCAGCCTAAACTATCTCATTTCTAACCACAGCTAAAATTCAAAATGAGTGTTTACTCTCTTTCCTATGGGAGGGCTTTGATTCCTTGACCCCCATTTGGATCACTGATTAGAAAAGTTATGTCATGTGTTGCAAATTTAAGAGTTTCATACAAGAGTAATAAGTCTTGTACAAGAAAGTGAAGGATGATGAGTAAATTCTGTATATTTGGATAGGAGGAAAGCATTGGGTTTACCATACATCCCAGAATAACTGGAACAATCCTGATTTTCGCTTCATGTCTTGAGGTCCCAGACAGTTGGTAACATTGTCATGGAAGGCCAAGGATTACACACAAGTTGCAAACCACACAAACTGTTTGGTACAGAGAGAGAGAAAGAGAACCATCCTTTCCTCCTCCCACTTTTCTGATGTGATTAGCATATAATAAAGTTAGTAAATTTATGGGGAGACGGTGGCTGAGTGGATAGCGTGACGGTGCCACAAGCTGGGATTTTTCAGTCACTGCCGAGTGGCCTAAGACTACCCACATGCTGTCCAGAAGACCACCTATCAACCTGGACTTTAGATTCTAGGATCAAAGATGATCTCCAGGAGGCAGCATGAGCCAATGCAAGATGGCACCACTTTAAACACTTGCCTTCGCCACAACAGGCTGGGGCTGACCATCAGGCCCCATCAAGAAAGCCTAACAGCACCATAGGCGAATACAAAAGAAAAAAAAAATGATTGCCCATGGTTTATTGTCAGTTCAACCAACAGTACATGTTACTGAAAGTACTACTGAGTGAGAAGTGTGGGTGGAGAAAAAAGAAAAAAAGTGTCATGGTCAATTATATTAATTGTAGTGTATTGAAAATTATTTATCAAGATATTTTCTGTTATTTCTATGATATGCTATAACACAAAGGAATTTAAGTTTAGCTTATATATACCTCCCATTATTATGATCCCTATAAGGTAAAGTTGGGGGCATATGCTATGCTGCATATGACCTTGGTGCTTATCTGTCTCATTGGCTCTTGAGCTTGTGGTGAGTGAGAACTCCCAACTTCATGACTCAGGGCAAGTGATATCTGGGTTACCACAGTTTACCTTCCCCAGGTTTCCCCAGGTACACATGTGTTGATCAGTCTGCAAAGCAGGGTGATCAGTTAGGTGGGCTGTATTCTGACTGCCAAGACTGGCATTGAAATCCAGATCCACTAATTCATAGGTTGGCATGCTGACCACTAAACCATGGAGGTACCATCCTCTTAGTCATAATTTATATGTTTTACATGTATTGTCAAAGATAGATTTATTTATTATAAATTTATATCCCACATGGCCCTATCACATTTACCTTTGCCTCAGTGTGGGCTCAAAATATTAGGGTAAGCTGACTGCATGTCTCCATGGTGTATTGGTGTTAACACTCCCCTTGGCCAGAGCAGTCGAAGCACACCTAACTGCCTCTCCTACATAACTTGTTCATCTTCCCCTTTGGGTACCTGGGTAAACAAGGGAAAGGTAAACTGTGGTAACCTGGAAGTAGCACTTGCCTTGTGTCTCATTGTGATTGGTTCTTACCCACCAGAGGCTCAAGGGCCGAAGAGGCTGAGATGAACATCAGTGCAAATTTCAGCTTTGCATATGTACCCAACTTTACCTTATCTGGAATGCATCTTCATTGAACCCATATTTCAGCCACATCAATGTATGTTATTCATATTTTGCCTAAATCAGGTTTTTCCGTATTCCAGCCACATTCATTAGTGAGACTATCTATTTCATTAGTGTTTCATTCCCTTGTCTGGAAAAGATTATTGTTACAGTTACAGTAATATAACATCCACCTGGCTGCTAGTGTGCCTAGTTTTTGCTTCCAAACTGTTTGATGATGAAAATTAGAGGAGCAAAACTGGATGAAAAAATAATCTTTTTTGTTGTAGTATGAGTAATTTCACTAGATTAACAAGGTTATTAATGAAAAGCAATAATTTTTATTTCACTCTACCAGCTGCTGACATGCTTGGTGCAATGCCTGATGCAGGACCCACAGTGCTGGATTGTGTGGTCACAGCTCTATCTTAAACACCTGGTACAGTCGGCTGTGTTGCTGGATCACTTAGGTCAGTATTAGGGACTGTGGGGATGTGTCTCATAGTTCATTTGTAGGACAGTAGAAGTGGCTATAATCAGATCTAAAGGAGATATTTTTTTCCAGTAATCATATGAAGTTTATACAACCTTAATGTATCATTCATTCATTCATTAATTCATTCATCTTTAATGCCTGCTCCTAGGAGCTCCCACCAGGGGATGGCCATGGCAGAAGAGTCTCCAACTCTCTATCCAGACACACCCTCCTTGCCTGCTCAAAGTTTCTCAAAGATCTTTCACCCCTCTACCTGACATACTCCTGCACCCTATCTCTCCATTTCACTGGAGGTCATCCTCTAACATTCCCTCCCTCTTTCTTACTCATATACACCCTCCTGGTCATCTTACTCTCCTCCATTCGCTCCATGTGGCCAAACCACTTTAAAGTCTGTCGCTGCACTTCTTCCACCACTCCACACTTCTTCCCTTCACCCCTGTGACACATTCCAAAATGCTCATACACACTTTCATTACTCATTCCATCCATTCTACTCACACCACAAGCACTCCTCAAATAACTTGTTTCCACTGCCTGCACTCTAGACCTCTGACTTTCATTCCAGGCCCATGTTTCGCTTGCATATGTGAGGGTTGGTACTATTACTGTATTTCTCAAATCCCTCTTTACCTCCATGCTCACACTTCTGCCATTCATGATATGTCCCAAAGACCCTACCACCCTTCTTCCTTGCAATGCCCTTTCTCTTGTCTCCTCCTTTACCACCATGCTTGCACATAACTGATCCAAGGTACTTAAACTCATTAACCTCCTCCATTTCTTCACCATTCAAAATTATTTTGCATTCTTTTTCACATTCAATTCCCACTCTATATGGGCATAAAAAATCCACGACCTCACTTCTACTCCGCTCACAAACCATCACTTTACTTTTGTTGACATTTACTTTCAGCTTTCTCCTTTTACATACACTATCAAAAACACTTGACCAAATTTTGTAAGTCACTTTCACTTTCTGCAATGAGCACTGTGTCATCAGCAAATAAGATTGAATTCAGCACCCACTTCCTTCCCTCAGTGTACATTTTTAGTCCAACTTCCCCAACTTTGCCCTTCGTTTCTCTCATAACACCATCCATATAAATATTGAAGAACCATTGTGACATGACACACCCCTGCCTCAAGCCCACTTTTATCTCAAAATGTATCACTGTATCACATTCAAGATGTTCATCTGTAGACCTTGTTTAGGGTGGTTACAAGTAGAATGTGTTCTGATGTGAAGCATTGCACTGGTAAGGCTTACCATTCATTTCTTTGCAGGGAGGGAGTGGAAGGTTCTGAGCCAGTCATTAAAAGTCAAGAGAAAGGAAGTGAAGGAGACGATAGAGAAGTTTGCCCAGAGCAACCAGCAAATGTCCCACAAGGCTGCTGCCGTGCCGGGTGTCCTTGAGGCCACACAAGCCACAGAGGTAACTGTCCCACTTTTTTTTTTTTTTTTTTTTTTTATTTTATTTTTTTTTTTATTGATGTTTCATTATAGTGTGCTACTGCTAATGCATTATTGGTCCATATATTTATTTATTTATTTATTTTCATAATGGGAGCAAGTCTTTCAATCTGCATATAGCTCATGTTTATTGGCCTTCAGATTCTCTTTTTACAACCTTAAACATAACAGAATATCAAACATGCATAGTTTTATAGAAGGAACTAGTGAATTTATTGGAGATTCCTTGAGGAGAAATGAGCATCAATCACAATTATTGATAATAATCATAGCACTGGCTACAGGGAGTGTTAGGTAATGTCTATTCATTATTGATTAATTCAATTAGTTACTGCCATAATGATGAAGTTCGTTTACATGTTGAGCATGAAATAGAGGTCACCTACTTGAAGAATGGATCAATTTAGTGGGTAAGGTTGGTACAGAAAGACTTGTGTGGCTTGCTTACCTTGTGGGGCTTCCGTCCCTGTAGCCAAGACATTTTCAGAGCACTAGTAGCTGCTACTCTGACTCCTTCCACACCTGCATTTTCTGTCCCCGATGTGGAAACTGTCTGGTTGTTGTTGAGTGCTTCTATGAAAAGACTAAAAAAGTGCAAGCTGAAAAATATGTATCAAAAGGCTAAGAGAATGTTCTCCTTTGATTCAGAAAGGAAGAATGATTCTCACTCTTTGCCTAAATCTGGAAGAAGGAAAGAAGAGGCAGTGTATACTGATGAGTCTGAAGATGCCCCTATGAGATTCTCATATGTCAGAACACCCAACTCCTTGCGCGGTTACAACGCTATGCCTAAAAGAGCAAATTCTGCAGGTGAAAGCAGCCTAGGAAGTAGCAGAGAGGACTTGCTAGATGTCCCTCTTGTTTTGGCAAGAAGAAAACGGCCAAATGTCTCCAAGCAGCCATCTAGAGAATACAAAAATGGCAACAGTAGTTCAGAAGATTTTCTGTATTATGATTCCGATTACACTGAAGAACCTTTGAGCACTGCAGTAGTAGAAACAGAGGGAAGTGTGTTCAGCAGCCAAGAGAATCTCTCTGATTCTGCACCGAAGTGCTCTGAAAATGTGTCCAAATTCTTACGCCGGCAGAGTACCCCCGATATTAAGAGTAGGAGGACTTCAGGCAGCCAAGCAAGTCTGAACAACCCTTTAGTCCTGGAAAACAGTGTTGAGTTCCACCAGTTCCAAGATAAAGGGAAGGATAAATTAGATCATTTTATGCCAGTGTGTCCCACCAAGAATGAGAAGAGAAACTATGGCAGTTCAAACCACCTTCAGGAGATATTGGAGCCTTCATCAACTGCAGACGAAGGAATAGTGTCTGAAAGCTCACTGTGTCCCATTATTCAGCCTGTCTTATCTGATAACATGTGGCCTATCATGTACAGGGTTCAGATGGCTGTCACCAAAACAATCCGCAGATTAGCAGACCACATAGAAACCGTGAAGGACCACGTTGATATTCTGGAGAAAAAATGCAATAATTTAAAAGTTACTCTATTTTACCTTCAGGAAGATCATAATGCACTGAAGGTTAAGATCATAAAATTAGAAGAACTGATTGAGGAAAGAGGGGGAAAACAGTCTGAGAGTGATGATGATGAGTATTTAGATTGTATAGATTTCATCCCTGTACAAAATGTGAATGCAGAGAGCCTTCCTACAGTTGAGCATACTTTTGAAAACTCAACTGTTGGCAAGGCATTTGGAGGCACAACAAGCATTCACTTATCAGCGGCAGACCCATCTGCCTCCTCAGTGGACTGTGCACAAGATAACAAATTATTCTCAGCAGTCTTCAGTAGTGTCTACAGTGTTGCTGATCAAATTTCTGTAAGTCATAAGTGAACCCAATTCAGTGAATGGTTTCAGATATATTTATGTAAGGGAAATGAGAAAAAGGTTTTGTTAAAAGATGTGATAAATTAAGTTTATTATGTTTTGTTAGTGTGTCTTGACTTTGTAGCTATTTCATAAAGGGTTGATGTTTTGAAGTGTTGTATATTAGACTGCTTTTACTAGATTGTGTAGACTTCATGGAACAGGCTGTTATTGGAGGAAGTGAATAGCTATTGCCACAACAGTGTTATGTTCTAGACCTAACTAGCACAACATGTCATGAAATAGATAAATTTATTCATGTTTCCCATTCACTCTTTCCTTAGCTGGCCATTCTTAGGTAGCTAATAGCTGGTTAATCCCAATCATAGCTAGAACAGTTTCTTGATGATGGTGGTGCTCTATGTTTAATTTGTAAGAGGTAAGCTTTGTTCATGTGTGAGTTAGAGGACTGCAGGAAACCAGGACACTGCAGGGAAAAACAGTGGGATTATTTTTATCAAATTCTTCTTTCTTTCCAGGCACTCTTGAACCAAATGAAGACTGTAAAGGAAAAGTCGCATAGACCAAGCTTGTTTAATTTTGTGGCAGTACTTACTCTGACAGCTGTTGTGTGGGATATCAGAAGTGCTGGCTCTTTTAAAGGTAACAATGATTTATTTGATCTATTTATTTATTCTATTTATTATTATTATTATTATTATTATTTTATTTATTTATTTATTTATTTTTATTTATTTATTATTATTATTATTATTATTATTATTATTTTTTTTTTTTTTTTGTGTGTGTGTGTGTGTTTACCTATTTGTAGTATACAGGGCCTAGCTCAACCTTGGACATTTGTCTCCCAATCTATATTTGTCCAGTTTTTCCTTCATTATATGGACACTGCCCGCTTCAACAATGTCTTTGTTTGATCTATTCCATGTATCCACATTCCTGTATGGAAAACTGTACTCCAGATCCAGATTTATGTCTTTCAAACAAGTTCCCTTTCTCAATTTCTTGCTGTGTCCTCTTAGTTGCCTCCTCCCTTCCATCCCAATTAAATCATTTATATCCAACATGTCCATTCCACTTTTATTCCTGTACAACGTTATCAGGTTTCCTCTTCCTCTTCTTTCTTCCAGTGTTGGTAGGCCCAGTTCTCCAATCTAGTATTGTATGACAGACTTGATAGTTCTGGTACCATCTTAGTTGCAATCCTTTGCATCCCTTTGAGATTCCTCATATCCTTTTCTTGTGTGGTGACCAAACAACCACTGCATACTCTAACCTTGGTCTAATCAATGTTGTTATTATTTTCTTTATTGTAGCCCCATCTAAGTAGTGAAATGCCACGCTAATATTTTGCAGCAAACTATGTGTTTCTCCGAATATTTTATTTAAGTGCTTCTCAGGTGTCGGTGTATTTTGTATTATGATTCCTAAGTCTTTTCCTTCATTCACTGTGTCGATGATTGTCCCTTCCATCCTATACAATCCACATGGTCTATTTTTTGCTTTTTCCCATTTTCAATGTGTGACATTTCATTAAACTCCATTTCCCATTCATTACTTTATTCATGTATCTCATTTAAACCTTCCTGCACCTTATTACAGTCATCATCATCTCTTATTTTTCTAAGCAGTTTGGCGTCATCTGCAAAAATACTCATAAGAACATAAGAAGAACATAAGAACATAAGGAAACTGCAAGAGGCCGGGTGGCCTACACAGGGCAGCTCCAGAATCCCTCCCACTACTCACGATGGGTGAGGTGCAGTTTCAGGGATTACAGGTAGAGGCTTGATCCTCGTTTACCTTCGGTACGGGCGTACGCTCCAGTACCCTGTCTCCGTATTGCATCCACACCTCACTGCCATCGGTCGTCCTCGTCCATGTAGCTATCCAGTCTACTCTTAAAACAAGCTTTTGTCCCTGCACTAACTATGTGATTGCTGAGTCTATTCCATTCCATATCATTCATGTCTTTGTCATGTTACTGCACTGCATTCAGGAACCAAAAAAAGAACCTATGTTCTAAGTATTAACTTTGCAAGAGGTGGCTACCCTCTGTTCAATATTATCCAAAAATATTGTCGACCACCTGAGTGGAGGCGGTGAAAGACTGGAAATGGGGCCAGCAGGACCCCGCTGTGGCCATAACTACTTTTTCTGGTATATCATTTATATATATTAAAAACATTATAGGCACCTACACTGATCCCTGTGGCACTCCACCTGTGACCTTTCTTCAATCCGATTTTTCATCTTTTAACATGGTTCTCATTTCTCTGTCAGGTAATTTTTCACCGATTCTGTCATTTTTCTCCCTAATTCTCTATATTCTAGTTTCTGTAGCAGTCTTTTATGTGGAACTTTATCGAATGCCTTTCTTAGGTCCAAAAATATGCAGTCTGCCCATCCTTGATATTAGATTTGTGATACAAGATTTACCTTGTCTGAATCCAAATTGACTTTCATTTATTATCTTCTCTCTTTCCAGATGGTCCACCCACTGTCTTTTAATTACCTTCTGACACAGTTTACATATTACACTTGTTAGGGAAACCAGTCCTTAATTCAATGTCTCTTGTTTATTTCCACTCTTATATAGTGGGACCACATGCGCCCTCTTCCATTGCACTGGGACTACTTCAGTCTTGATCGAATAACTTATAATGTCATGAAATGTTTCTATTAACTGTTCACACACTCTTGCAGTACTTGGCCAGATATTTCATCTGGACCCATCGGCATAAATCAACTCCCATGGACCATCCCCTCTTGCCAATTTAGTAGCCTCCTCCATTACTGTGCTGGAAAAAAAAAAAAAAAAAAAAAACTGTTTGACCTTTCACATGCACGGTTCTTTCTTACAGGATCAAAGTTGGGGCAGACAATAGAAGGGCTGGGATTGACTCCATACCTGCAGGTCGCTGGAGAATATGCTAGAGCAGCATTCATTCACATATACAGGCAAGGGTAACCTAAATCATAGCCTTTATATATATATATATATATATATATATATATATATATATATATATATATATATATATATATATATATATATATATATATATATATATATATATATATATATATATATATATATATATATCCACCTGATTGGCTAACTGCGATTGGAAATGTATGAATGAGATGTATCCAGTATCAAATATATTATTATGATAGAGATTATTCAATGCAGTAGTTATGAAATAAGTATATATATATATATATATATATATATATATATATATATATATATATATATATATATATATATATATATATATATATATATATATATATATATATATATATATATATATATATATATATATATATATATATATATATATATATATATATATATATATATATATATATATATATATATATATATATATATATTCATACATTTAATGCCTTGTGAATTTGATTTGTAGTTTATAATAGGCAAAGCTAAAAACTTCTTAATGATATTCATGTTTTGCCTGTAGGTGGTGCATGACAAATGTGCCAGTGTACTACAGCCGAGGGTGTGAGCTGGCTGGGCCATACCTCCTCCTCATGCTGGAAAAACTTGACTGGGTGCTTGCCAGCTGCTGGACAGCAATGGACTCAGCAGCCCAGTACATCCCTCCACTGAAGGAAAAGGTATTCTTGTCCTCAAAGTTTGCTATTTTCATTTGTAAGTTTATATATAACAGTTTTATTTCATAACTAAATTAACTTCCTTTACAGTCCTCAATTAATTTATTCATCTTTGGTACTCTTTTTTTTTATTGCCAACTATGAGTATGGTACTTCATAGTAATTTTAAAACATTTGAATCCCAAACAGTATGACTTTGGAGTTTATTTACATTAGCCACACATACATATTCATTGTGTAGTAAATATGGTAAACATATATCGCTGTTAAATCAGGAAAATATCCATGTGGATGCTGTGGGAAGGGAGTAGGTGTAAATTCAGTCTTGTGCACATGTTGCAGGCAGTGGTGCCACCATAGATGCTCAGGCATCTATGGTGGCAGAAATGTAAGCGGAGTGGAGAATTTTACATGCCCAGCTTGTGTAAGGAGACAGCAAGGACAAGAAACTGAGAGGGATGAACTATAGGTGAATGGAAGAAAGCTGGATGAGGTAGAACATTTCTGTTATTTGGGAGATGTTCTGGACTGTGGAAGGGGAGAGTGGAGAGGACAGTGAGAGCAAGAGTGGCACCAGCGTGGGTAAAGTTGAGGGAGGTGCCTAGTCTACTTGTGAATCGTAGCATCCCTCTAAAGAGCAGAGCAGGGGTGTACCAAGCACGTATTAGATCAGTGATGTTGTATGGAGCAGAAACATGGGCTCTAACTTGAAAATTGATGGAGGCATTGAGAGCAAGTGATCGCAGAATGCTGAGGTATATGGCGGGGATCAGGTGACAAGACAGGGTGTCCAGTGCAGATGTAGCTAACAGATGTGGAGTAGAGGACCTGGAAACAGTGTTCAGAAGGGAAAGACTCCGATGGTTTGGACATGTAAAGAGAGCAGGGGATGATACAGTGCTGGGAGTTTTGGAGAGATTGAAGGTAGAAGGAAGGAGACCAGTTGGTAGACCTAGCAAAACATGGAGAAGGTATATACAGGAAGACTTGGGATTGGATGAGCATCGGGCAGAAGACAGAGTAGAATGGAGGAGAGCCATAAAGCATCCAACCGCTCAGGAAGAGTGAAAACGGACGTTAAATGAAATGATGATGATGATTTGTTTGGAATGCATGCCAAATTTGACACATGGCCTTTCTTCACTCTGCCTCTGTGGCAAGGTGGTCACCTGTAATGATGATTGTGCAACTGATAGGAGAATAATATTATATTTACTCTATACATTGCAGATAGAAACTATGCTTCCTGGAGTAACTTCTAATGCAAGTTATTATGGCAGTGTTGCACTACAGTCATTGGAGAATGGGTTCTATTATGTACAGAATGCATCATCACCATACCTGGCACAAGCTCATACCTTTTTATCTACAAGAGTTTTTGTGTAAGTAAATTTTTCTGTGTCAGAAAAAAAATAAAACGAAGTGAATGAACATAAGATATAGGATTGTGGATGAAAACATTGTGAAAAAATCATTGATCATAGTCTGCCTTGTTTTCTCTATTATAGGTGATATGTTTGTTCAGGCTAATGTAAAGTCTATTTCAGGGGTCCCCTTGCACCGGAGAAACTGCAGGAGTATGTGTTTAGCGCAGCAGAGTACATAAGCCAGCTGTACAAGCAGCTGCAAAGCATCATTGTGCAGGCCCTGGAGGAGGCCAACAATGCTACTAAGGCTACTAGCTAAGTCATATATGAGTGTTCTCTTATGATGTCTTCACAATGGGCTTGCCAGGTCACCTTTATTGTGTGGTCCACATCACATTCATAGTTGGACATGTTACCACTACACATTGTAGCTCTAAGTGGGTGACTTCAGTTATTTTGCATTCCAAGAATGAAATCATTCATTTTATTTAATATAAAAGTTTATGACCGTGTTAATCACTGACATTCAGAATCTTCTATTTGGGTTCAAGGTTTACTAATCTTAATTTAAGCAAACTGTTGAAGAAACTTTGCTCAAAACTTTGTATATTTTCTTTTCATTTCCTAAACTGCACAATTCCAGTCTTCATGTGTGTAAGACCTTGCCTCTTGACATGATGTGCTGGAGTGTGTGACATGTGCCTTACTGCCTGCTAGTGTTAGCCATGCCTTCTGCAACCATATATATAATATATATATATATATATATATATATATATATATATATATATATATATATATATATATATATATATATATATATATATATATATATATATATATATATATATATATATATATATATATATATATATATATATACTGCTTTTATTTAAGGTGGGAATGTGATTCTTATTGGTCATAAAGGTTTATAATTTTAAATAATACTTTTTTGTTGTTAATAATGGTATATACCAAAAATAAGTTATTGTATGTAACCGAGTTTTGTTTTATTCTTGTAATAAATGGTCATTACCAGTGGCAGAGTTTTACACCAGGGCGTTGTGTTGTCAGTTTCACAGACCAGCTGAAGGTCATTTGTTGTGATGGAGAGTGTAAGACATGGCCACCAGGCATCCAGGATTAATTGCTGTGTTGTCCACCTTGGTTATTGCTAGACTGTTTGACAGTGCAGACCTTCAGCAGTCCATTGGATATAGAGGCCTGAGCAGTGCAGGACTTTTTAAGGTATGTGAATTGAACATTCTCAGGGTTTTCTTTGAGCAAGTCATTTTACTCTCTAAACTGCACATTTTTACCCTTCTTATCATCTCGTTTATAATTATTTAGTCAGTGCATGCTATTGCTGCTTTTGTTAAAAGAATATATTTTGGGGCACTTTCAAAGCATCAAAACTATTCCAAGGGTGTCAGCCCTTTCAAAACATCAAAAAAATGATCTTTTCAAACCATCCAAAAAGCTGGATCGTATCAATGTATCAAGAAGCTGAAACTGACTGGATGTTATCAAATCATCAAAAACACTAGAAGGCTTCAAAGATTCAAAAATGGATAAAATCCAATCAATACATCCAAAATTTGATATCTTTGCAAAATGTTAAAAACATCTTCAGATCTTAGCAAAAAATCAAAACACATTATGTACAGGCACAGCAGATGAACCACGAGGCAGCACAATAAGAACACAAGATGCATATCAATATCAGTCTTTATTTCAATTGATTTACTTGAACAATAACGTAAGAACAATTAAATTGAAATAAAAGTGTCGCACCTCCCTCTGAAGGCAAGGGATTGCAATTAACCAGCAGCTTTCAAAACTAGAAATGATGCAGCAGTATTTCATATTACTGAATCAATATTTTGAATCGCTCCCACACCTGGCCCCTGCAGATAGGACATGGATACCTTAGAGCTTCAGTACATGGCAGACCCTGTGTGGGCACCCGTCAATGAAGGCCACCCTCTCTTGATGAGGCCAGAGAGGCTGTGGCAAAGTTGGGGGGTGGAAAGGCAGCCGGTATCTGTAATATCAGTGCGGAGCTGCTCAGAGCTGGAGGCGGGGCCACAATCCACAGGTTGCATGCAGCGTTGCCAGATTTTCATACTCCCAGCATCGTATTTTTCAGTTTCTGGCCCCACAAGTAATGCGAGAAAATAGAAGCACATCAGTAATTAACCATTTCAACGGTGACTATTAATGAATCTGGCTATTGGATTGGAGGAGACAGCTTTGGGGTCGGAAATCGGAAAATGGAATAGGCTGAGGACGACAACTGGCAACACTGGTTGCATGCGGTCTTGACTGCCGTATGGCAATCTGGAACCATTCCTCCTGACTGAAAGGGGCTAGTCATCTCTATCAGGAAAGAGTAAGGGTACCATCAGGACTACAACAACTACCATGGTATTACACTGCTTAAGTGTGCCAGGCAAGGTGCTTGCCAATCAATTGCTGATGCAGGTTTGCAACCAGCTGTTGAAGCTGCAGAGACCTGAGCAATCTGCATCATCGGCTAAAACAAGGTCAGTGACCCTTGTATTGCCAACAGATGCTCCACAATGACTGGTCTACAACTCTGTACCCTGTCCATACAAGTGTTGAAAAGCAATGGGACAAAGACACAACACTGCCTCACTCCCACATTCAGGGAAATGAAGCCACACATGCCCACCACTCACTTCACAGCACTGTCTCTAAGGCTGAACTCTTCACTCAAACTTTCTGTAAGAACTCCACCCTGGATGATTCCGAGCATATTCCTCCTACTCATCCCCCCTCTGACTCCTTTATGCCTGTTATTAAAATTCTTCCAAATGATGTTTTCTATGCCCTCTCTGGCCTCAGCTCTCAGAAGGCTTATGGACCTGATGGAGTGTCTCCTATTGTCCTTAAAAACTGTGCTTCCGTGCTGACACCCTGCCTGGTCAAACTCTTTCGTCTCTGCCTATCAACATCTACCTTTCCTTCCTGCTGGAAGTATGCCTTTGTACAGCCTGTGCCTAAGAAGGGTGACTGTTCCAATCCCTCAAACTACCGCCCTATAGCTTTACTTTCCTGTCTATCTAAAGCTTTTGAATCAATCCTTAACCGGAAGATTCAAAAGCACCTTTCCACTTCCAACCTTCTATCTGATCGCCAGTATGGGTTCCGCAAGGGGCGTTCTACTGGTGATCTCCCCTTGCCTTCCTAACTGACTCTTGGTCATCCTCTCTTAGCCATTTCAGTGAAACCTTTGCTATTGCGCTGGACATATCAAAAGCTTTTGATAGGGTCTGGCACAAATCTTTGCTTTCCAAACTACCCTCCTACAGTTTCTATCCTTTATCTCCAGTTTCCTTTCTGACCATTCTATTTCTGCTGTGGTGGTCGGTCACTGTTCTTCCCCTAAACCTATTAACAGTGGTGTCCCACAGGGTTCTGTCCTATCTCCCACTCTCTTTCTGTTGTTCATTGATGATCTTTCCAAAACGAACTGTCCTATCCATTCTTACGCCGATGACTCCACTCTGCACTACTCAACTTCTTTTAATAGAAGACCCACTCCACAGGAACTTAACAATTTAAGGCTGGAGGCAACTGAACGCTTAGCCTCAGACCTTACTATTATTTCCGATTGGGGCAAGAGGAACCTGGTGTCCTTCAATGCCTCAAAAACACAGTTTCTCCACCTATCCACTCGACACAATCTTCCAAACAACACTCAGCTATCACCATCTTCAACACTAAACATTCTCGGTCTATCCTTAACCCAAAATCTCACCTGGAAACTTCATATTTCATCTCTTACTAAATCCGCTTCCTCTAAGCTGGGCGTTCTGTACCATCTCCGCCAGTTCTTCTCCCCCGCACAGTTGCTATCCATTTACAGGAGCCTCGTCTGCCCTCGTATGGAGTATGCATCTCGTGTGGGGGGGGTCCACTCATACAGCTCTCCTTGACAGAGTGGAGTCAAAGGCTCTTCGTCTCATCAACTCTCCTCCTCATACTGATAGTCTTCTACCTCTCAAATTCTGCCGCCATGTTGCCTCTCTTTCTATCTTCTATCGATATTTTCATGCTGACTGCTCTTCTGAACTTGCTAACTGCATGCCTCCCCCCCTCCCGCGGCCCCGCTGCACACGTCTTTCTACTCATGCTCATCCCTATACTGTCCAAACCCCTTATGCAAGAGTCAACCAGCATCTTCACTCTTTCATCCCTCACGCTGGTAAACTCTGGAACAATCTTCCTTCATCTGTATTTCCTCCTGCCTACGACTTGAACTCTTTCAAGAGGAGGGTATCAGGACACCTCTCCTCCCGAAATTGACCTCTCTTTTTGGACACTCCTTTGATCTCTATCCAGGAGCAGTTAGTAGCGGGCTTTTTTTATATTTTTTCTTTACGCCCTTGAACTGTCTCGGCTGTAAAAAAAAAAAAAAATAAATAAATAAATAAAACTCGGAATATAAGTCAGTCGGCAAACCAATGGTCCACACAGGAATCCCACTGAGTCACAGAAGATCCCAGAATGCCTTGCAATGCACTGAAACAAACACCTTGAGATCGACACAGGCTGCAAGCATCCCCTGTTGAAACTCACATCAGCCTGGTAAGTCAACATCTGACCGTATCCTAGCACTTTACGTATTGGTGGAGCGCTGACGTGAGTTTCAACAGGAGATGCTTGCAGCCTGTGTCGATCTCAAGAAGGTATTTGATTCAGTGCATTGCAAGGCACTCTGGGATCTCCTGTGACACAGTGGGATTTCTGCGTGGACCATTGGTTTGCCGACTGACATATTCTGAGAGTGAGTGTTGTGAAGTGTGTGGTGGGCATGTGTGGCTTCTTTTCCATGAATGTGGAAGTGAAGCAGGGTTGTGTCTTTGCCCCATTGCTTTTCAACACTTGTAATGGACAGGGTACAAAGTTGTAGACCAGTCATTGTGGAGCATCTGTTGGCAATACAAGGGTCACTGACCTTGTTTTAGCTGATGATGCAGTAAACCTTACAGAATTGCTGGAGGTTCTGGTAATGGATTTCAAGCCACTGCATGTGGAGGCAAAGCCCTTGGGACTTCAGGTCTCCTGGGCCAAGACCACAGTACGGGTGTTTGGAAGCTTGGTAGATTAAAGAGTAGTCTGTTCATAATGTGGTGAGGATATTGATATCTTGGAAAATTTCATATACCTTGGTAGCATAGTTCAGAACAATGGCGAGTCATCAGGAAGCCTTACAGTGGATTGACTTGGCCCACAGTGTTATGGACTCACTCAGCACAAGTATATGGTGATGTGGATATCTGTGCAGAAGGACAAAGATCCAGAACTTCAAGTCACTTGTGCTGCCTGTCTTATTCTATGGCTGTAAGATAAGGACACTGAACAATGACTTGAAGAGGCAGACTGATGCATTTGGTAATAAGAGCCTTCACAGATTCATGGAATACTGCAGGAATAACTGTGTCAACTAATAATTACTCCGTGAGACTGATTTGAGGTCTATAACCTGCATAGTCCCTCAACAACAGCTACGGCTATATGGGCATGTGGCAGCCAACCCTGCTCACTTGGTATGTCTGTAACCCTGAGTGGAGTAAGTCATGGGGATGCCCACAGTTTGTAGCTTGAGCAGTTGATAGATCCTGCTGTTAGGTACTTGGGATGGGAAGGGGGCCTGCATGGTGACTTCCCTGTCTATCTGCTTGCTTGCCACCAACAACAACTTGCCAGAGTTTATTGTTGACTTACATTGTGCAAAGGAGAAATTAGCAGTTCATCTCTGATGACAAGAAAGGAGATAAAATATAGTATCTTCCCATGATGGTCTACAAAAAATAATACAAAACTTTATTATCAGAGCATATTAGTTGACTTAGGATTCCTGTTGGGGCTATGGAATGACATCAAAAAGTAGCTTTTTACCTTCTAATAATTATAATGATTACACAACACTTAAAAGACTTTCACCATATATAAATGTTTATTCCAAATATGTCTTACACAATCATGGGTTGACCAGTCTTCAAACTCTTTACCTTTCTGTATTCTAGAGTTCCTGTAATATTACAAATGAAATTTGTAAAACAAGGTGAAGTATTGTATACGGTTCCTGCATCTTACAGATGATAGACAATCTCTTAGGAGACATGGATCTGAAACTAACAAATTACAACCAGTAGCCCCAATTATATCTGAAACTATAATGGGAGTTGAGGTTTTATTTTTAGATAGTTTTTGTCGTACTATGAAGCATTCCATAGCTAATGTAGTACCATTTGTTTTTATAGTTTTTAAAAATCAGATTTTGAGTAGAATTATCTAATCCTTGCAAAGATATTTGAAGCCAGTGGACTTTTATTCTTATTACCTGAATAAAACTGAACTAGGTGTTTATCTGCCCATACATTCAAGCATACAATCAACATTAATGTTAAGTGACTATGCCATGGTGTAACTTTAATGTCCAAAATTGCTTGGCAGGGCCATCAACAACTTGTAAATGCAGTTTTCAATTTTCATACAGTACATACTAAGTGTTTTATGGAACTCATCATTAGCAAGGAATTACTTTTCCTTTGGTACTTTTCCTACGTGTGCTTTGGAAGGTTTCAAGTAATACTGAAGCATGAACTTGGCTGATATTAAATGCTTTTAAACATGCATAAATAGTGTGGTAAACAATTACTTTGCTCATATTTTTAACTTTATTTTTGGCACCATCTCTAGAATCTGTGCCATCTTGTGCTCTAAAGCATATTGTGAATGGAAGGATGAACCTTTTTATCCCTTACACTGGTCAGTATGAGTACAGCAGCAGTTTTACCTAAAATCTTTAATTGTTCACTAAATATGAAATCCTGTTTGCGTACCATATTCAGATCAAATATCACCTTTCAACCTTATTACTTAATAAAAAAATATCCTTTAAAAGTAATGGTTCACTTACTATTTTAACTGGACATTACAGGTGATTTGTGCCTTACCAAGGATCATTTGAAAGAATTTACCTGTGTTCAAACAGTATGCTATGGAAGATAATCTTCTAAGATGACTAATATCTAGTAATATAGAATCACTGAACTCATTCGTTCACACTTTCATTCCACAGAGCAGTGCCCTTTATTTCCAATCCTGCTGTCATGTGTGTGTGTGTTAGGGGGGGGAGAGAGAGCTTTGAGACCAGGGATTGGTGTCCTATGCTGGGGAGGAGACGTTATGGTCTCCCATGAGAATTAAGGATTGTAACAATTGTATCAGTAGGGTTATCACACTCATGGCATCCTCCAGCTGTTTGTGACTAGTTCAAGGCAAGTCTTGCATCTCATAGGCACAGCACTCACACTGAAATGAGAAAGGGCAGAGTGTGAGAAATAGATGAAGGGAAGGAGATTAAGTAGCATGGAAGGAAAAGTCCAAGTAAAAATGGTCAGACAATCAGACAAGAGACAGGAGCATGGGACTGGGGAAGATATCTAAGTGTCCTCCCCAGTTCCAGCCTCCTGTCCCCCTTCACTTTTATTTGGACTTTCTATGCTATTTAATCTCTTTCCCTTCATCTATTTCTTGCACTCTGTCTACCATCTCCCTTTCTCTTCTTTCAGTGCAAGTGCTGTGCCTATGGGATGCAAGATTACTTGAGCTAGTTACAAACAACTGGAGGGTGCCATGACTGTTCACAACACTTACTCCTCATGTTTTATTAAGGATCAGATCAACATCTTCTCTCACTTTCTCAAAGGCTCACCATGACAATTACTCACTACTACAGATGCTTCAAGGACAGCCCCTTTAACAAATTAATTCCCAGGTTTCCCTGACTCCTTCGATTGACTGCACTAGTGCACAACCCACTCAACTGCCTATATTCTCTCCTCCATTACCTACCTCTTCATTAATACACATTTCCTTATCCCATCCTGCTTCCTCCCATGTTATAGTCACCCTTGAACCCTATACTCCTAAAGACCTGCAACCCAGACTGTCAACTCCTCTCTTTCCAATTCATTCACCACATCTTATTTTCCCCCTTCTATGTCTTCCCTATTTAGACCTTGATTCTGGAACATTGCTTGAACAAAAGTACATTTAACATTCCTGCACTCACTCCTTACTCAAAACAACACGCTTCCAAAAATCCATCCAACAACAAGCGGGCAGGGTAACCTTCTGCACTTGGTCTAACAGGTCTCATCTAGTAACTGTCAACAGGGAAGCTCAGGCCAAAGTAATGTTATCCTTAAAAGACTTCAACAGGAAACCCTTCCCTGTATCACTTGAAAATGTGTACTAACACTATCATCATACCAACAAATACATGGTCAGGTTCTGATTACTGTTCTGAAGACCTTCATGAACTCACTGACAACTATGATGTCATTGATGTAACGATTTGCTTCAACTGTGCGTCTACTATTCATTTTTTGTCAATAATAATATAGCTGATAACTGTCCCACTGGCAGGTGGGTCAATACTTAGCATAGCAGCACCTATACAAATATCATCTGCAGCTTTTCAACATAGCAACACTCACTCTGGAATTAAGAATGTTGGGAAAATATCTGGTGACTTACCACACATGTACTTCTGACAAAACCACTATTTTAGTCAATATAGCATGAGATTTTCAGTCACTGCACTCCCATTACTCGGCAATGCTATTCAAAGAGATTGCTTTCAAGGTAGACTGCCGTCTTATATGTGATATTTGCTCAACTGAAATAAGCAGTGTTGCTGGAAGTACACAGGCATGTGTCAAGGCCTCCAGGTACATAAATAACTGAGCTGGCACCCAGGAACCTCTTCCACCTGAGGTAGTTTCACAATGGGCCGGATTGAAGGTTCTGAAGAATAGGCAAGCTACCTGGTCCTGTAGTCTACAATACTAACATGGATTACAGAACATGGCAAGAGTGGACAATCACAACACTCCAGGTTTCAAACAAATATTTCCATTCCTCTGTACTACATGAAGCTGCACAGGTACATTAATTACAATTACTATAGAAAAATAGTGAAAATTAATAAGGAATTCGGTGCCTTCTGGCCACCAGGAACAGAAACTGTGCGTTTCATTCGTCTTACTACTGTGCTGACAATAAAAGTTAAGTCCATGTCCCACTTACAGTTCTTCAGCTTCCTGAATGTAATGCTGTTTATTATATATTAGTAGTAAAGTCAATCATATTAACCTTTGTAAATTGTAGAAATATATACGATTACCTTACTTCACTGTCACTAGAATTACTGAATAGCATTTGGCTGCAGATATATCTTGTCTACCTTACAGCCATAACTACTATTTTGAGGAGTTTGAGGTGACTGCATGGTGAGTGTATGATATTTAGAAAATCAAATGGGAAAGGCCTCATCTTATGGCACAACATACAAGAAATAAAGTACTTTACAAATAAAATGGTTCATGTACAAACTAAAGTAAGCAATACTGACATCTTTCTCTTCCTATGCTGAGCAAAACACTTGCCTCTTGCTTTCTTCAGAACCCTTCAAATATTTAAAACCGCAGTAAAACTGCACAGCAAGTAAAAGCTCCTTATTCTATATTTAATGGATTTACAGGTACATGAGTAAATATGATATTTGTTGACCAGAATGCCATGGCAAGAATGCATAAATGATTATTATTCAGGTGAGAGCAAACTAGAAACTTGTACTATAATTATACTTGAGAGTAGTCACAAAAAGATGAAAAACTGAAACAAATAAGGGCACTGGCACTGTTTTGAATACTGCATGATGATATTAAATTTGAACTGAAGAGTAAGATGAAATTGTCAGAAACCAGTCATTGATGCAATTCACAAATATTAAATACAGATGGAGGATACAAATGAGGAAAAGACAAACATGCCATGTATAGCAACTACTGGAAGATAAGACTGACTAACACTTTGATGCCTTAAAAATGATGATGGTATAATTGCTGTGTGGTGAGGAAGCTAAACCTTCAATGTCTGTTGAAAATGAAAATGAGTAATAAAGGTTCTGATATGATGGAGGAGTGGCAATGAGTTATTTCAAGCATACAAGTTAAACTTACTAATGGAGTTAAGGCTGGGAGGATATCAAAGAAATCTGAAAATAAGGTGAATGCATGATGTGAAATTACTGTATGCCTGGAAAAGCAGAGAACATTAGACCATTTCCTTAGAGAGACTTGACAGGTAATGGAATATTACACGTCATGCTAATTCTAAAACCAACAAAAAGTGGATACAACATGTAGTAAAATATATCACATTAATGGGAACCAAGGGAAATATAAATATGCTATGATATATTCTAATCATGACAAGGAAGGAAGATTGGTAGAATCCATCCTAGTCAAGAGAATCAAGCAATAAAATGATACTGAAAGGCATCCTAAACACTGGAAGGAAGGAGGGAGGGAGCTAATAGACTTAGGAAAGTAAGGATTTTGTCTACACTTATAGGAAGACAACTCACATGGCAGACAAATATAAGACTGTCTGAATTGGTAGGGGATATCAGGCAGTCTGCATCACATGTAAAGGGGGGAGATGCTCCAGCCAAAAGAGGTGCCAACTATGGAAGATTTGCTTGCACAAAGATATTGATAGAGTTTGCAAGTGAGATGCTTACTTTGCTGTGGAATGCTTTCCAATTTCTTTTCATAGATCCCATCCAATGTAATGTGCAAGGAAGAAAGGAAGAATGGGTAATAGCAGTCCTACCGAAGAATAAAATATATTTGCTGGTGCAGCAATTTCCTAAATAAAAAAAGTAAAAAATAAAATAAATAAATAAAATGTCATTTAGGAATGACTTGAGCAGACTAACAAGAAGAGGGTGTGAAACTAGACCAAGTTACACCCTGTAGAATGTAGATTATAATAATGTGTTGTAATAACTTAAGAGTCGTACTCATATAAAATATACTTCTATATACAATATATCAACAACTCTGAAAAAATGTATATGTACAACTACAGGGCTGCCTATGCCTTGTATTCCTCGATGAGATAAAGTGTGACAAAGACCTGGCACAGGGCAGCCCAAATACAGATCACAACCAGCCAAGCTGAGTGTTGGAGGGGCGCCGAGAAGGGGTTCTTCACGCCCATGCCGATATGCTGCAGCGTCATCTTCCGTGCATAGTACACCAGCGTCGCTGGCACAACGTACTGAAATGGACAGGCAAGAGTTCAGGGATACGATGAAAAACATTCTCAAATGTCTTCTAAAGTAGAGAGACATATAGAGGCTGGGTGGCTCTGTGGGTACAGTGATTGGCTCACAACCAAAAGGTTGTGTGTTCAGTTCCAACTCACAGCAGCACCTTGGAGAGAGAGCTAGTGTTCTCTTGTAGGCCTAGCATAGTTATATGGCTTTCCCTGTCTAGCTTTCTTAATATATGCATACATAGATGATGACTGGAAGGTCTTATAAAGCCTGCATATTCAGATTTCCATTCACGTTGTTGACCATGACAGGCAGTGCTTAGGTGCAGACAATCCTTGTTATATGTATGGATTTGGTCCCAAAGAATTATGAATAACAATTTTGAAAATAAAAGTTTTTCAATTTAAAAATAAAACATGGACCCTTCCCTCAAAATAGCTAAACATAAGAATCCCTGACATTAATGAATATTTTGAATTAACCTATGCACTGAAATTGACAATCCAGTAATTTGGTTCATCAAGTCCACCCACTATCGACTCCAATGGCCTCAAGAACACCAAACTTGAGATGTCATTCACGCAGACAAGATATGGCAACGTCGCTCTTCCCCCTCAGGTCCCCTGGGCGCGCTGACTGTCAAGCGTCTCTAAGTAGTTTCCAGGTGTGTGTGTGTGAGAGAGAGTGTATGTGTGTGTGTGAAGAAATTCTCTCTCTCTCTCTCTCTCTCTCTCTCTCTCTCTCTCTCTCTCTCTCTCTCTCTCTCTCTCTCTCTCTCTCTCTCTCTCTCTCTCTCTCTCCTTACACACACACACACACACACACACACACACACACATTGCACACAAGGTGGAACTAAAAATGAGAGAGAAAAAAAAATTAATGTAAAATGATGTTTCTAAGCCTTGCATTAATGTCAGGGTGTGAGAGACAGAGTGTATGTGTGTGTGTGAAGAAATTCTCTCTCTCTCTCTCTCTCTCTCTCTCTCTCTCTCTCTCTCTCTCTCTCTCTCTCTCTCTCTCTCTCTCTCTCTCTCTCTCTCTCTCTCTCTCTCTCTCCTTACACACACACACACACACACACACACAAGGTGGAACTAAAAATGAGAGAGAGAAAAAAAAATTAATGTAAAATGATGTTTCTAAGCCTTGCAACAAAGTGAAGCCTAAGGAGGTGGAGGTGGGGCAGTGGGGGGTTAAAGTGGGAGGGGATGTGAACCCTAATGAGGTGGGAGGGAGGGAAAAGAAGGGAGGAAAGAGGGAGGGGATTGGCAAGGAAGGACGTAGGGAGTAAAAGAGATGGAGGAATAGATATGTGTGTGTGTGTGTGTAGTAAAAGAGATGGAGCAATAGATATGTGTGTGTGAGAGAGAGAGAGAGAGAGAGAGAGAGAAAGAGAGAGAGAGAGAGAGAGAGAGAGAGAGAGAGAGAGAGAGAGAGAGAGAGAGAGAGATTTCTCCACACACACAAAAATGGTAATGAAGATGGTGAGTGAATTGAGAAGGGAGAGAGAGGAGGACAAGAGAAAGATAAGTGATTTAGAAGCGAGGGTGGTGGAACTCAGGGATCAGCTGATAAAGTGTACTGAGGGGGTGAAGGTAAGCGTAATGATGAAAAAGTGGAAGTGGAGCAAAGAGTTAGGAAGTTGGAACAGAAAGTTGAGTGGTGGAGAGATGATGCAAAGTGGGAGTGTGCAGAACTTTAAGGAGATTGTAGAGGAGCAGCTAGAAGAGAAGATGGCTGAGAAGGTGGTGAAGGTGATCAAAGAAAATGAGGCACTGGTAAGAGGCACGGTTGACAAAAAGAAGATTCTGTTCGCCGTCAAGGAAAAAAAGACCAAGTAAATCTGTGAGAGAGAACAACTTGAGGGATGCAGTGAGGATGGTCGTGTAAAGGGTACAAGAAGAGGGAAGTGACCTGGTGAAAGAAATAGACGACTGTCATAGGATTGGAAAATACAATGGCGAAAGAGATAGACCAATTAGAATACAATTTAAGGCACAGAGTGAAGCAGAAGAGGCACTGGCAGGAGCTTGGAAGCTGGCGAGAGAAGAAGACACCAAAATGATGTGGCTGAGAAAAGATCTGAATGAGCAAGAGAGTTAAGTTGAATGAACTTAAGAGGTGAGGTTCATGATTTAAATGAGAAGAGATTGGAAGAAGAGAAGAGGGAATTTTTTTGGAGAGTAATGGATATGAAAGTGAGGAAGTGGTTCATAGGGACGAGAGGAAAGAGAGAAAGAATCTAACAGAAAAGGAGGAAGGGTGGAGGGTAACACGCACGAATATAAATGGAATAGTTTCATCGTGGATAAAGTTTAAAGACTATTTGAGAGACAAAGAACCTGATATTGTGGGGCTAACAGAAACTAAGTTGTGTGAACCAATTGAGGTGGTGGGGATTGGAGAAGGTGCATACAACATATGGAGGAGAGACAGAAAGTTAAAAAAGAGAGGAGGGGTGATGTTGATGGTAACAAAAAAGGCATCAGGGTGGAGAAAGTGATTGAGGGTGAAGGCTTGGCAGAGGTGTTGAAAGTGAAAATTGTGAGTGCTGAAGGAAGAAGGAGGCATTATGTAGTAGGGTATGTGCCCCCAAGAATAAACGCATGGGAGTTACGAGAATACGAACAAATGTTACAAGACACAGTGAGTTGCCTGGATGGAATGTTGAGGGAGTGTGAGAGAATGATTATAATGGGTGATTTCAACTGCAAGGAGGTGGAATGGGAGGATTGGCAGACGCAGGGAGCAGACGGGTCGTGGGGAGGAAGACTCCTACAACTGCCAATAGAACATGCTGACTCAGTGGATCAATAAACATACCAGATTCGGGAATGAAAGCAAGGCATCAAGACTAGATCTGGTATTTAGCAAGGAGCCAGAAATAATAGAAAATCTTAAGTAGATTGTCCAATAGTGAAGAGTGACCATGCAGTTGTGGAATTTGAAGTATCAGAAAAGAGAACAATTGACCGAAAGGAGGATCACAAAATTGGGAGATGCAACCACAGCAGAGCCCCATTTAGCGCGAGAATTAAGTGGATGAACGCGGTTGCGCTAACTGAGTAAAGTAACCAATATGTAAAAAATTATTTAGTGCACACGTGGGTCTGACTTTTGGGTTTGATAATTACTCAAAATAATCACTCACAAAAAAAAAAAAAAAAAAAAAAAAAAAACGATTGGCTGAGCTCTAAAAACACGCTTGTGATTCGCTGGGAGTCCGATGACGTCATCGCCGGCGTTCACCCGGTCAGCGGCCTCGCTGCCTTAAAAACAGGTGGTCAGATTTCTCAGAAAGTGAGAAAATTATCTCGGATTGCCAGTTTGGATTCAGGAGAGGGAGATCATGTGTCACCAACTTATGTTAATACTCATGGGTGACAGATTTAATAGAAGAGAGAGAAGGCTGGGGGGATGGAGTGTACTTGGATTTGAAAAAAGCATTTGACAAAGTACTGCATAGAAGACTAATTTGGAAAATTAAAAATAGGGGTGGAGTGTGTGATGGACTGACTTAAGTGGCTGGAGGACTTCCTAACTAACAGGGAAATAAGGACGATAATCAGGGACAGGGTTTCCAACTGGTGCCCCGTGATGAGTGGAGTCCCGCAAGGTTTGGTGTTGGCGCCAATAATGTTTGCCGTTTATATAAATGATATGGTGGATGGAGTGTCCAGCTATGTGAGTTCGTTTGCAGATGATGCAAAACTATTGAGACGTGAATAATGTAAAGGACTGTGAGGCATTGCAAGGGGACCTGGATAGAATATGAGTGGAGTGGTACATGGCAAATGGAGTTCAATCTTGGGAAATGTAAAAAAATGGAGTTTGGTAGGAGTGGTAGAAGATGCAAATATGATTACAAGATGGCAAATGAGACAATATGCAGGAGTGGAGGAAAAAGATTTGGGAGTGACTTTCAGAAAACATGTCACCAGGCAAACACATCAACAGGATAATGGGACACAAACTCTGAATTTGCCAAGGAACATAAGGATGGTATTTGTGTACTTGGATGAGGAGATGATGAGGAAAATAACAGTCACAAAGATAAGGCCAAGGTTGGAGTATGCAGCAGTGGTCTGATCTCCTCACGAAAAGAAAAACATAAAGAAGCTGGAAAGAGTGCAGAATGCCAACTAAGATCAGACTCATGAGGAGAGACTCAATAGCATGGGGTTCACAACCCTGGAGAGAAGAAGAGAATGAGGAGATCTGATAGCAGTGTACAGGGTGGTGAACGGAGTGGAGCATTTGGACAGAGAGGACCTGTGTTTGTGGAACGAGAGAGGGACAAGAGGACATGGAAAGAAGTTGAGGGCAACCACATGTAGGAGAGATGTGAAAAAGTTTAGCTTCCCAAATAGAAGCATTGAGCTGTGAATAGACTGGAGGAGGAAGTGGTCTTTGCAAGAAACATTCTTGATTTAAAGGAAAAGTTGGATAAGAGTGGATATGGAGACGGGCAGCCTGAGCATAGCTCTTTTCCAGTATGTCACAACTAGGCAAATACAACTAGGTAAATTCTCTCTCTCTCTCTCTCTCTCTCTCTCTCTCTCTCTCTCTCTCTCTCTCTCTCTCTCTCTCTCTCTCTCTCTCTCTCTCTCTCTCTCTCTCTCTCTCTCTCTCTCTCACACACACACACACACACACACACACCTGGAAACTATTTAGAGACACTTGACAGTCAGCGCACCCAGAGGACCTGAGGAGGAAGAGTGACGCTGCCATATCTTGTCTGCGTGAATGACAGCTCGAGTTTGGTGTTCTTGAGGCCATTGGAGTCAATAGTACAAGTGTGGACATGTTCATTCCACACTCAGTTTGACTGACCCATGAGGAAGGTGTGGGATGCTCGACTTTTTTGGGGAAAAATTGTGTTTTGAGGAACTGAAGGACAAAGTTCCTTCTTCCCTATTCAGAAATAATGGCAAGAAAAAGTGTTCTGTGGCATCCAGTCTTAAGTTGTATCATTCCTATTGGGTGGAACATTTACTAAAAAATGTTGAATAATGTAGTTATCAGTCTAAGAGAAAAATGATGGAAAAATGATTAATAGTAAGGGATTTAAAGATAGAACAGTCTTGCAGAACACCACTGTTGAGAGGTTTAGAGGTAGAAGTGACTCTACCACAGCAGAAATAGATCAGTCTAATAGGAAACTGGAGATTAAATTTAGTACAGAGGGAGGGATAGGGTCTGTAGGAGGGTAGTTTACAAAGTAGGAGCAAAATGGATCATACGTTGGGGCCACATGGAGAAGAGAAAGCATGTATACAGCATGGTGGTAAAATTTCAATTATCCAGCAACATTCCTATACAAATACCGGAGAATACTTGAATGCATGTCAACTTTTGAGTACAAAAGCATGGTGTATGAGTAAAAAAGTATGCATAACACAAGCACAAGTATTACAAGGCTTGCCTGTATGTCTTGGAGTAGATGGGAACCATGACAGGTTCCAACTTTTCCTCGAAAAGCATTATAGAGTTCAGCAGACATGAAAAATGTTTTGAAGCTCTTAATATGGTATATATGGTAAGATCCAGTCAGAAACATGAATATGCAGGGTGACTAAATTGATGAGCATAGCTGGGCGCGATAACAGAAAACCTTATTCCCGATAACCGATAACTGATAATGGAAAACCTTATCGGTGATAACCGATATTCGTTAACTGGAGACACAAATATAGGCGATAACCGATAACCGATATAAATCCACAATTCCGATACTAGCTAGCGATAAGTCCGATAGGCTAAAACGATACTTTATTGATATCTCAAATAAAATAAAAAAATGGATTCAAATTTTCATTATCTGTATTTTAGAAGACTTACAAAACCTGAAAACCACACGTTGACACGTACCAATGGACAGTAATACTAGAAACGCCTGAACTGGTGTTGTGTTATTTGGCGTCGCCACCGTCAAAAGCTGATGCTTTTTTTTTTTTTTACAAATACTGCTCTCGTGAACTGCGCATGCTCAGACCAGCAAGCGTAAACCTGTACAGTCTCACAAAGCTTTTTAACCGTAATTAAGAGTTGCTGGAAGGGTGAATCAGACATACAGTACCACAACCACCATCCCTGCTGTTTCTAGAATGACACTCTGTACGAGTTGTATTTATATGTACAGAGTGTCGTTCTAGAAACAGCGAGGATAGTGGTACTGTATGTCTGATTCAGCCTTCCAGCAACTCTTAATGTGTTAAAAAGCTTTGTGAGACAGTACAGGGCTTAGCTTACTGGTCTGAACATGCGCAGTTAACGAGAGACCAGTGTTTGTAAACAAAAGCGCCAGCTTTTGACGATGGGACACCAAATAACACAACACAGGGTGCCTTCAATACCATGGCATGCTCACAAATGAATATGGAATATCAAATCTGAGGCAGTGAATAATCATTTGGGGGCCAAAGTTAAATGATTTTTCTCTTTAATATATTGATTTTTGAGTCTAACATAAAACATAACTTAGGAACACAAAGGAACACAAAGGAAGAACAAACAACAGCAGACCTGCTGGTCCTTACAAGGTTGTTTGTGACAAGCTACACTAACTATCTAATCAAAGGTGGAAGATGAAGGACAGCAAAGGCGAAGGCTCCTCCCCACCCCCCCCCACCCCTCCAGCCAAAGCTGGCAGGAAAGGAAAAAGAACCATGCAGCATGGAAAAACTGCTTGGAATTTATGTAGGAAAGAGGAAAGAACTACCATTACTGCTACCACTAACCGGGCGATAAAAGCAGACAAGGACACCAGTATTCGAAAGAACTTAACGTTATTACGACAATGTTGCTGGTTGGATTCAAAACACTTGTCTAATCTATTCTTGAAGGCCGTAACTGTTGTACTATCAACGACATCACAGGGTAGAGAGTTCCAAACATTAACAACTCGATTGAAGAAGTGTTTAGCTTCGTGCAATGAGAATCTTTTACCGCTTATCTTCAAATTGTGATTTCTTCTTGTTCTATTTAATTGATCAATTGTAAAGTAATCTTCCGCATTAATATCACTGAATCCTTTAAACATTTTAAACACTTCTATTAGATCGCCTCGCATTCTTCGTTTCGATAGGCTGAATAAATTTACTTCTTTACTTCCTTTCATATTGATGCTGAATGTGATTGTTCGGTGACCGCTAGAACTAAAAATTGGACCAACATTTACTTCGTTAACTAGATCAGCTGTCGTTGAAAAGATAAGGTCAAGTATATTATTTTCCCGAGTCGGTTTTTGAACGTGTTGATGCAAATCACTTTCTAGTAAATTTGTGTACAGGTCGAACCCTGTATGACAGTTCAACGGTTCACCCCATCTTTTCACTGGCAAGTTAAAGTCCCCAACAATTACTGCCTCGCAACTGCTACTTGTTTCTAATAATAATTCACTTAATGCGTGGTCGATATCAAGAGTCTGCCTTGGCGGTCTGTAGATAAGTCCAATTACTATTTTACGAGATTTATTTTTTATTTCAATGAAGACCATGTCTACATTGGTTATAATATCTGTTTTCACGGATACTGGATGGAGAGAGTTGTGGATATAAAAGATAACGCCTCCACCCTGTCTGTTCTCTCTTTCATGACTAAAGATTGTATAACCCGGTAATCTATATTCCGCAATGAAATCTCTATTAGAAGTGTCTATCCAAGATTCTGTGACTCCGATGATGTGATAATGATTTGTAGCTGCGAGGACTTCTAAGTCTTCAAATTTGTTACGTAGGCTATGAGCGTTTACATAGCAAGCTTTAATGTGATTCGAGTCGGGAGTTTTGCGGGTTGAGTGCACCCTTACGGTGGAGCTGCTGGTGTTCTCGCCTCCGCGTTTTTTGGCTTTCGAAGAGCCACTTGGTCACAGAGCAGCCTCCCGAAATGGGCTGCTCCAACAGGGTTTAAGTGAATGCCATCAGGAAGGAACAAGTCTGAATCGTAGTAAAAATTGTTCCACAAGTTAACAAACTGGACGTTTTCTTGTGAGCAAAGGGACTGAAGTCTGTTGTTTGTGCTGAAGGCCTTACTGTAAAAGCTAGATTCAGCACCGACCCTCGGGAGGATTCCTGAAATTATGATGTTACCGGCATCCGTTTTACGTTTATACTGCTTGATCATGTGGCGGTATTTCTCAAGCAGTTCCTCAGAAAGGGTTGTCTTTACATCATTTGTCCCCGCGTGAATGACAAAGAGGGTGTTTCGGTCGGCATTTCTCGTGACATCATCGCACGCTGCGGTGATGTCGTCCAGTCTGGCACCTGGATAGCAGTAACGTTTTCTGCGGCCGTTTGATGAACGACCACAGAACTCAACCAGCTGGCCACGCACCATGGAGTCCCCAACTAGGTGAGTCTCGAACTCATCCTCCATGGTGTCTGCCAGCACCTGGAACCTATTGAAGGTAGTGGGGGTCAGTAAGTCCTTGGTTGCCTGCTTCGGTTTGGCTCCATTCCTTACAGGTTGGAACCCGACATCCTGTGAAGCAGGAAGAGAAGCGTTAAGTGGGGCAGGCTGGAAGTTGTCCTGTGAGGCAGGCTGGGAGTTAGCCTGTGAAGCAGGCTGGGGGTTAGCATGTGAGGCAGGCTGGGGTCAGCCTGTGAGGCAGGTTGGCGGTTGTCCTGTGAGGCAGGCTGGAGGTTAGCCTGTGAGGCAGGCTGGGGGCTAGCCTGTGAGGCAGGCTGGGGGTTAGCCTGTGAGGCAGGCTGGGGGTTAGCCTGTGAGGCAGGCTGGGAGTCAACCTGTGAGGCAGGTAACACGTCCTCCCGTGAAGCAGGAGGGTCATCTGGAGAGGGCACAGTCTCGGTGGAGGGCCTCTCCACCATCGATGGTGGAGTCACTGCCACATTAGTTAAAACAAATTCCTGAAGGGCTACAAATTTCTTTTCAAGATCATTGTGCTTGACTTTCCATTCAGTCACAGCCTTCTGAAGATGTAATCTTTGAACGCAGAGGCGGCAAGTTTTACTCAGCTGGAAGAACTGAGCTGCAAAACGTCCGGGACAGACGTCACACTTAAGGTTCGAAGGCATTGTTAGAAATTTAAGCGAGTTAACAGTTTGGGCAAATTTTAAAAGCGCTTTCGAAATAACTTAAATTGTGACCATAAATTGAATTGTATAAAAATTGTGCATGGAAATTAGATACTGCTGTGTTAGATGCCTCCAACACTGGGAGTTCGCTCCCACAGGGTCTTGAAAACGCCTCAAAGACCAATCGCTTGTCCTGAGCCTCGGTCACGAGAGAGACTTTCACAACCCGGCGTTTTAATGTTGATGATCTAAGTATGAAATCTCTTCACCGAAGATATTTTATACCCCGAAGTTTTTTCATACAACACCGAGCGCCTGGGCCAAGCATGCGCAGTAGGGAGGGGACAACGTTTTTTTTCTTTTCTTTTTCTGAGAGTCAGAAAAAAGTAGCGATTATCGCTATTTTGGTTACAAAAGTAACGAAGATACCGATATATATTTAAATAAGTAGCGGATGGCCGATAACCCGATTTTGTTATCAGCGATAAAGTATCGCGATAACGCCCAGCTATCTTGATGAGTTAGCTAAATAATATGTCTTTTTGTGTGACAGATCTTTATACAAGATTGTTATGAGTCCTTGTATGTACCTAGATGTGATATAAAGTAAATGAGCTGCCCTCGTGGGATCTCATCTCTGAGTTTGTCAAATTTAACAACTTTTTTTTTTCTTTTTCTTTTTTGACTGGACAACCTTTGTCCAAGTTGTGCCACTGATGAGTGCATTGATTGGGAAAACAGTATATCTTGATGTGTTTGAAGAATCTTGTCTTTTTCAACTTCATTAATTTTCATGTTCCCTACTTACTCCCCCAACCAATGCAAACATCTATTTCAATCCTGTCTCTCCCTTTATTGCCCTGAACACTGCATTTATGCCACCTCCCTCTCTCCTTTCTTTTAGATATGGTAGCCTCAAGTTTTCCAATCTTTCTTATATGTTAAGTTTGTCAGGCTGGAGAATCTTGGTTGCTGTTCTTTGTATTCTCTCTATCTTGTTTCTTTTTAAATGGGGACCATACTACATGGTGGTACATATTCCAACCTGAGGCATATCAAAGCCACTATCAGTTTCTTCATCATCTCTTCATTCTTGTAGTGAAATGCCACTCATGTTTGTCAACTACTTATAAGTCTGACAATTTTGTTCACCCGGTAGCAGCAGGGATCATGTTTCTTAATGGTCCCTCTAAGCAAGAAAAATGAGAAAAAATCACCCCCACACAAACCATATCATAATACATATCAAAGCATTTGTGATCAGATTATGTATCATCTTTTTTGGGGGGGTTTATATCATGGCACAAATTTGTCCCGTCGCCTCTACACGGTAAAGCCACAAATTTGCCCCGTCGCTGCTACCGGGTTAATGTGTTTTCAGATGATAATACTTCCCAAGTCCTCTCCTTTCACTTTTATGATTTATTTTTATTTCCCAATGAATAATTCAGTCACAGCCTCTTGGTACTCTAACCCATTTCCAACAACTTTCACTTATTTTCATTGAATATCATTTCTCACACCTGGCTCCATTCACTACTGAGTTTAGTCATCATATGAACTCCACATGTCAACTACCCATTCCCTACTTGGGCAGGGAGGGAGTCGAGACTTCAGAAACAAAAACTACAAGGAGTAGATCACATTTCACATTCAGATGCCATAACCCAAACCCTCATTATAGGCTGTAACTACATAAAAAAGCAAGATATTTAAATTCAAAATGAATTAGTAGCCCCATTCACACTAAAATATTTTCTCATAAAGATAATGCTTTCTTGATACAGTAATTATATTATGAGAATGTAGATTAGTGATTTTGTATAGAGGCCACATGAGTCAAATAGGAGGGCAGGGAGCAGTAGGGAACCACCAGTTAGGTGGATCAGCAGTGTTGAAGAGGAGAGGTGGGAGGGAAGGTTCAAATGTTGCAAAAAGGAAGTGTATGAACAAGGACTACTGGAGACACCTGCCAGAGGGAACAGGGAATTGGAGCTATAAGATACATGTATTCAATAATTGCCAGTCACATAAAAAAGTATACTTTAGATTTATGATCAAGAAAATGGGACACTTCTAACCAATAAAAATTGTTTAACTTTAAAAAGAGGAGTTCCTTAAAGATTAGTCCTGAGAAAAAGTCTCGGCTCACCTGAATGAAGGAGCCAGCATAGGCCCCCGTGATTCCCACAAGGATCTCAACATCGGAGGTGGCGAGTCCTACGAGTGTTGGAGGGATGATTGCAAGCAGAGGGAAGAGGCAGCGTGAGGTGAAGAAGGAGTAGCGACGGTTCTCCCTTAGACACAGACTTTTGAGGTTATTGCGGAGCGTGATCGCAATGATGGGGAAGTTGGTGCTTAATGTAAACACTGGGAACATAAGCAGGAACACCTGAGAGTGGGAAGGTTAAAACACATGAATTCTGATGAACGTGAGCGAAAACATTAGTGATGGAAAGAAAAAAATTATGTGACCTCACAAATGCAACAAAAAATAACACTGAGAAATGGATGGTATGAGATACAAACAATTGAAAAAGGGCACAAAGGAATATACTTAATAAAAACACCTGAGACAGGATTTGGGAAAAGGAAGAATGAATACACAAAATACTGCATGTGAAAATAATAGTACCTCAGAGGGGGTAAAGGGAAGGATGAAATATATTGATAGCTAAGATTACAGGTAGCTGAAGAGAAACAAGAGTGGAAATGGGAAGGAAGTAGAAGAGAAAATCTGACAGGGGACTCAGGAAGGAAGGAAAAGAAACCTTAATTGTCAGAGAATAACTGTGTTAAATCAAAAACTCATTTTCATGAACATTTACTCCTATAAGTGTAACCTAATTTTGACTTGTAATAAAAAAGGAGCAAAAAGATGTTAACTTGTGTGCATCAAAGCTGGCTTGAACAAAACTTCACATACTCAAAATAATGATTTTATTTACATGCATGAAAAACAACTCCATCTGCTAGTCATACACTAAAAGTAAGAGAGATCATCCCTCCAAGAGGCTCAAGACAGTACCTGCAGACTGTAGACGAAATTGGAGTCAGTGCCAGTCTTGCATCGGTCTGGCTGGAAGTTGAGAGTGTACAAGTCTTCCAGGTGAGCAAAGGTAAAGATCCCAGTGAATGCCAACAGGTAGTAGAACATCAGAATGAGAAGGTAGTCAGCTGCCAACAACTGCAACAACAAACGATAAGTTCCATGGCTAGGCATCTCAAATCATGTAGTGGGTTAACTTGTATTATCTCTCAGAGGAGGAGGAAAAATATAAATGTGAATGTGCTGCTTTTGAGATACAAGCTGAGAATCTCCACAGCCAACTGCCATCTGTGTAATCATCACATTAAATATCACATAATTTTGAAGTTTCTCATGAAATCAGGTCTTTATTAAATCCTACGATATCATGTTATAAAAACCTAAGATTTACTGGTGGGTTGATATAAAAAATATTAAATGAGTGTGCCACTGTTATTCAAACTGTCTTATAAATACAAAGCATGCAAAGCCTTGTAAAGAAGACAGTGACACTTACCACAGATACTATAAAAATACATAAAATGCAAATTGCTGCATTATGAAAATGGCAATATATGGCACACCTAGAATGATTTGGCTTAAAGAGATGTCTGCTAAACAAAAAAAACATGGCACAGACAGTGACAGTGATCAGAGAAGAACATAAAGTCAGCAAATGCCAGTTGCCGTATACAGGGCAGCTCTTGTTATATAGTAAGTAATGTCATGCCCCGAGATTTTGTATTTTCTCTTTTTCTATTTTTCCTACACATCCTCTGCGTGTATCGAAACACACGAGAAATTAATCAAGACAAGGTGAGGGTATTCACCGGCTGCCTGGGCTGGGATTGAACCCGCGACCAACGTGACGGGAGAGCCACTCCTTACCGAGATGTCCAAAGAGGTACCCCTCTGGCTAAATGGGTTATGGGAGGCTCGTTCATCAGGCATGACTTTCCCTCTATGTAGATTAATTTCTGTGTGTTGAGACTGACCCATTTTGGTGCAATATTAAACTCAACAGAACTGCAGGAGAGGATACCCACCGCTATGCCACCACTGTCATGCCCTGAGATTTTGTATTTTCTCTTTTTCTATTTTTCCTACACATCCTCTGCGTGTATCGAAACACACGAGAAATTAATCGACAAGGTGAGGGTATTCGCTGGCTGCCTGGGCTGGGATTGAACCCGCGACCAACGTGACGGGAGAGCCACTCCTTACCGAATTGTCCAAAGAGGTACCCGTCTGACTAAGTGGGTTATGGGAGGCTCGTTCATCAGGCATAGTCGTCGCACTACAGTAATAGCAAGATTGTTGGAAATATTAACTCATCATCAGTTTGGAGAAGTGATTCATACACACACAACAATACTATCACTGAGTAAAGAACATTGTTAGGTCGTGGTAAATGTATTTCCTCTTTATACAAGTGAGGACAGCCAATCATGGTTTTGTTCCCATATCGCTTTCCTGCTGACATCAAGCAGGGAGGCGGTGGCTGATTGTTCATCGTCCGGGCGTGGTGAGCCTGTGGACCTGGATGAATTCTCCTGGAATTATGTATTTTTTTCCAAGATATTGTACGAGAGCTATCAGAATATGGGTCGTGTATGATACGATAGCTTACTTAGCTTTCATTATTATTACATTGGAATGTGAGTTGCCTATATCAGGGGAAGTAGCCTATTGATGCACCGTGCTGCTCCATTCTTGTGTGAAGTGGTATTTTCCACACTCCAATCTCTTCCCTCTCCTGCGCTTCTCCCCACAAGCCTATCTACCCACCAGTACTAAAATAAGGGAGTAAAATTCAATGGATACATAAATGATCAACACAGTACTGCATATTTCTTGTAAGTTTATGTATTCACCTCAAAATTATCAGTGAATTTATGTTTGTCTTTATGCACCATTTAATTCCCCTTATGCTGATACATGATGTTTATGTTTAGCTTCATGGATATTTTCAGTAAAGTTTCAAAATTGGTGCTCACGGCATTCCCGGATATGCCTCAAGACATGCTCTCAGCCCGGCCATAGCGAAGGGGTTAAAATAGAAGATGGTGGACTGTCATCACTGCACACAGCACCTGTTGTGTAATTGTTTCAGCTGACCAGCTGCTTGTACTTATGTTCCCGCTTTCATGAACTGTTTGATATTTTTATGACTAGACTGTTATGGAAAGGCATGAATTACTGAATAATTTCCAGTTGTATGATACTTTTCAGTGCCCAGATAGATGAAAAGAAAATGGCAAACGTTTAGTCACTACTCTATGATCCTCTGTATTCTGCAGGTCTTTGAGTAACATGTTTTGACTCATCTTTCATATTTGTTACAATGTTTGATGTTAAAAGTGTTTTGGGTCATTAATTAGAAGTTTCATATATTTTCTGACCGGGTACAATCCATAGGAACCGAACTCTTGCTTGTGTCAATTAGCCTATGGTAGTCATAGGGTCGTATTATGAGACATTTCGCCACCCAAGAACACATATTTGACAAGGCTTTCCTAGGAGTTGTGGGCATTTCCAGGGGTAGTTTTATTAACCGTGGTGGTAGTCTGACCCTTCTTCTGTACCATGAACCTGAAGAAACACTCATTAGAACCCGATTGATCCCCTCTTTGACCTTTAGAAATAGCTGATGTGATATGGCAAAGTGTCTTGTAATACCAGCCATACTCTCCTAGAGCCTACCAGCGACATTTTGTGAGGACTTCATGTATACATACGAGTCCAGACTGTAGGAATAAGTAATGAATCAACCATTATAATTATTAGTCAAGTGAAAGGTGTGCCAGTTCTCTGCTAGTGGCTCTATGGTGGAGGAGGAGACAATTAGTGAAGCTGTAGGAGAGGGAGGAGGGTAAAGTTGGGGGCACACGCTAAAGCTGCGCGTGGCCTCTGTGCTATCTCAATTGCACTGGCCTTTGAGTTTGTGGCAGGACTCAGGACTGGTGGGAAATCTAGGTTATCTCAGTTATCTCAGGTTTTCCCAGGTATCCTTTCATTAACCAACCTAAATGGGAGGATGAATAGCTAGGTGGGCTGCACACTGACTGCCTGAAACCCAGGCCCATAGATTCACAGCTAAAAGTGGTAACCATGTCACCACAGTGCAGTTGGTGGGAATCAGTTGATAATGGTGCACTCAGTTTAAAATGCCCCATGAGATAAAATTCATTTAAAGTGAATTCTGGTGTTTCTTGAATGAATTAACCCTTTCCTTGCGCGCGGGACGGGACGCGACTATCCCCTCAGGCGCAGTCAGGCAGCCCAATGGGGGTCTCTCTTTTAACCTCTGTATCTCAAAAACTATTCATCACAGCTAAAAACCAAAAACACCATTGGAAAGAGGAAGTCCAGATCTATAGGAGTCGTTTATGTATGCCTCTCTTGCCAATGTACATGCATGTTCAGGGAGTGTTGAGTGTTAACACTTATGTTGGTGCGTGCAGGATGATCAGCCATATTGAGAGAACTGCAGACATCTTTCCTTCAGATTCTGGCAAGGGAGTATTGCCAACTGCAATATTTACAACTATTTGGTCAAAGAATCAGTCAGGTGATAGGTGAAGCTATGCAAAAATGCCGCTATATTGGGCAAGAACATCCACCAGTTACTTGTCTGTAGATTTGCCGCGCTGGGCTGATATGATTTTCCACCAAATTTAGTGAAAAACCCACTCGATTGGCAATCCTGTGTTGTGAGAATTAGTGTTGGAACACTTTCGCACGCAGGAGATTTGAGTACGGGCGGAGCTCACAGCCAGTGTTTAGCACCATCAGCAAATACGCCTAACGCTCGCTGTGAGCATTTAGCAATGAATGGGTTAAGGGTAATAAAAAGTGATGTTTGCTAAAACAAACTGTTGCTGTAGCAATGTTCATAAAGCAAGGTTCCCTGTGTATTCATGAGTTCAAGGAATGCTGGAAGCAATTTTGTAGATTATCACAATCTACTTTACATGGTACTGTAGGGCCAAACCATCACTTGCAGGCAACCCAATGTCTACTCTTATCCCTAAATTCAAGCACATACAATGCAGGGCAATTTTTAAATATAGTTTAGGGAAAAAGCTCACTTTATATGCAAAAAATATAGTATTTAACCCGGTAGCAGCGGGGATCATGTTTTTAACCCATAAACTGCGCAATTAAGATTCGGGAATAGCTCCTGGGTGTGCAATAAATGGCAAAACAATAACCTGCTGGAAAACAATTTTTAGTATTACAACACCCAAGAGAGACATGTTGAGCACCAAACAGTGCAAAAATAATAATAATAATTCACCTAATGTGGCAATGATGGCGGGATAAAGGTTGCGGATATGAGGCAACCTTGGGAGCGCTGGTAGTGACGGGGTAGATAGGACGGTGGCAGAGGGAAGATGACACACACCACAGTCACGTCTGAACATTCTCTTGCCACTAATTATTCATTCCAGTTACAACAAACAAAATATATCACAGGAAACATCACTGTCAATTTCGATAATCAACCTCTTGCGCATCATTATCAAGAGGCCAGTCATTAGTCACACCAGCAATATTCTTGTCAAAGTTTTATGAATGTCTGGTACAAATCTGATCTATCAGACCAGACGAATGGAGTACGCGTTGTCTCGCGTCTCTGAGGCTCCTGTTCTCCCTCTGCCTCCCCCTCCTCTCCCACACCAGCTGACACCCCTCCCTCACTCAGTTCATTAGCTGAGTCTTCTCTTATTCCCCCACTGTCGTTTTCCTCATCTTTCTGCCACTCTGAATCATCAGACAGTGATGATGGTGTCAGTGAGTGACTAGGCTAGCTAGTAACTTTCCGCACTGTTGGAGAGGCAGCGTGTCTGTGACCTTGAGCGCCAGAAGCATGCTCACGCTTGCCACGCTTCCTCAGACCAGCTGAATCTGATGGTTGTATGCAATCCGAATCACTGTCTCTTTCAAATTTGTCTACTACAATCTTTCTCTTTACCCCCTCCCATGCCTCCCCCTCAGTCATGACCGTAGGAACTATATGAGACTGGTTGGCATCAGTAGATGACATAATTCTACTCTCCATAGCTGCTAAAGAGCAACTAATATGACGATGGTGACTACATGGTGCGAAAGAGGGATGATGTTCCCACACGAGGTTCATTGGAATATACTTTGGCATCGCGGGAAATATAAATATTCACCTTAGAACATGTGTCATTTTAAGATGTCTAGCGCAGTCTAACTCATAGCATCTTGAGATGTCTGGCGCAGTTTACGGGTTAATGGTCCCTCTAAGCGAGCAAAATGAGAAAAAATCACCCCTCACACAAACCATTTTATAATATATATCAAAGCATTTCTGATCAGATTATGTATCATCTTTTTTGGGGGGTTTACATCATGGCACAAACTTGGCCCGTTGCTGCTACATGGTAAAGCCACAAATTTGGCCCGTCGCTGCTACCGGGTTAAGGAATACAATATGTGTCTCTCCTAAACACAAACCTTGAGAATGGATCTCTTTTCACTGACAGGGGTGATGAGGGCAGGCAGGGAGTGGTGGCACATGAAGCTATACACACACACTCCAAACAACTGTGGCAACTTGGTGACATCAGCAGGGGGTGGATGTCCCTTCCCTTGGTTCTCAGCCAGCTGCACAATGGCCCACGTGATCATTATGCCCATTGCTGCATGTTTGGAGAAGCAAGGCCAATGACAAGTGACATGAACATAATTAACATAACTAAAAATATCAGGAATAATAATAAAATGAGTAAAGAAGGAAGTGAAATGACAATTTACTTCAAGAGGAAATATACTTTACCAAGGGATCACCACTAATAAAGACAATCATCCTTTACTCACCCAGCCATCTGGTAAAGCTGGTCACTATCTGCATGTACTTAGTTTTGGTGAGATTAAAGAACACAAATGGGCCCATAACTCCGATAAAGCCAGCCTGAAAGGAGAGGAAAATTAACTTTACTATTACCTTTGACTCTCGTCTATTCTGACAGGTGTTTACAGAAATTCCCTCAGACAAGTGATCTTAATCCTGGTCTATTTATTACTTCCCTATTTTTTTATGCAAACTATTTTATATATTTACCTTAAGAATATGCAGAAATTATCTTTCAATGCAGTCAAGTAACAATAGTTCTCAATATATTCATGCTGCAAATAGCCAAAAATCCACTCACCGCGCACAGCCTGTATATGTCTAGCCTCGTGAAGTCAGAGTCGACAAAACATCGATCGCTGTCTAGGAGAGCTTCAGTGCAGTTCTCAGGAGCATAGTTACTACAGAGGGGAAGGATGTGGGAGGAAAGGAAACAGCTCCATAAATAACAGTAAAAAATTTAACATCGAACCAAACAATTAAAAACTATGGGGAGGTTTATCTTATTTCATATATCAGAAAACATATAGTAAAGACACTGCAGCACCTCCCATTATTCTCTACACTGTGATATGACAAGTGAAGATATGATCAAAAGTCTCCAAAATGAAACTAAATACATATACTAAGAGGGATACCATGTTACAAAATGTTCCATGGAGTTACTTACCACATACTGTCCCGCAATGACTTGGCAACAGCAGCCTCGTAGATAGCCAAGTCCCCATACAAATATATACACAGCACCACATAAAATACTTTGTCCCACACTGAAAAAAAAGGCAAGGCAAAATGAACCACATAGCAAACTTTAGGCAATGTACCAATGGCAGCATTATAACCAATATTCAGTACAGTTCTGGTCTCCCCACCATGCAAGGGACATTGCTGAATTGGGTGTTCAATGTAGAGCAACTAAGATTGTCTCCTTGTGGCAAACCTTGTGATGAAAGGCTCTCATCTAAACATGTCCTCTCTTGAAAAACATTGCCTCCAAGGAAAATTAATTGAACATTTTAAAATACTAAATGGTTTTATGAATGTGGGCAAATCCAAATTGTTTACAATCAATGACCCCCGAACCAGAAATAATGGCACAAAACTGGTGTAAACAAATATATTCAGACCACCAAATTTTCTTCACCAACATTATAGCACAAAAATGGAATAAACTTCCACCTTCAGTGGTCCAGTGCAACAAGGCTGACTCATTTAAAAACAAATTTGAGTGTCATTTCCTCCACTGTAATATTCACTATGGCAGAAAAACAGTCTTGCTAACCATAAGGCCATATATTTTGTTGTACCATCACTTAGTTTTAAGGACAGGACAGGACAGGACAGGACAGGACAGGACAGGACAGGACAGTCAGTCAGTCAGTCAGTCAGTCAGTCAGTCAGTCAGTCAGTCAGTCAGTCAGTCAGTCAGTCAGTCTCTCTCTCTCTCTCTCTCTCTCTGTGCATACACACAATTTACCTTTGGGGTAGAAAAGGGCCGCCATCTGTCCCATTTCAATCTGCTCTTGGATGGCATAGTATTCACCCACCGTTCTCTCAATCACGCCCTCTGAAAGGTTACAAGAAATTGGTTAAGGAAAAAAATATATAACTGGCTACTGAACTGAGATTATTAGGTGCCCCAACAACCATGGTTACAAATGTGCATTGAAAATAAGGAACATAAAATGACAATTCATGAACTACATAAAGAAATATGTAAAGGTTTCTGTTCATTGCTGACATAATGACAGGGAACACATGACATCAGGGAATACCTCAAGGCTAACCTTTTTTCTCTAACTGACCTTTTGTATGAGAAGTAGGAAAAAAATGTTATGATGACGACAACAATGCTAATGTTGATGGTTGCAGAATAAGGGGACAATAATAAAACAAAACATAGATACATTGAATACCAACATAATCATCCATAATAGAGCAAAGCATCACAGTAATATGAAGAGGGCAATGGGTCTCTGAATGGTCCATTGACTCCATCACACTGACTCCATCAAGCTATGACATCACAGTAGTCTTTAATGAGAAGTGATGCCTCCTCCTATGGCAAAAGTGTATCTATTGACCTGATGTGCTAATGGTATGCTAGCTGTTCAGAAGTTTTAAGTGACTGGTTGTTGCAATCATGCACACATAGAATAGCTTCTCCTTTTCCATTTCTGTGAGGCTTTCATTGGTTAACTTGGGAAACTAGCTCCTCTTTTTTCTGTTTCAAATGGGTGTGACTAGCTTAACCCGGTAGCAGCGACGGGCCAAATTTCTGGCTTTACCATGTAACAGTGACAGGCCAAATTTGTGCCATGATTTAAACCCCCAAAAATAGATGATACATAATCTGATCACAAATGCTTTGAGTGAGGGGTGATTTTTTCTCATTTTTCTCGCTTGGAGGGACCATTAAGAAACATGATCCCCGCTGCTACCGGGTTAAACTTACAGAGTTAGGCACTTGATCAGAAGCCTATAAATGGAAGAGTATTATTTTCTACTATAACCAAGGATAACTGAGCAACCTGTTATGAGTGGGGAATCCTCCTCATGGTCCTCTTGGTCCTCTGAGGTGTCTGTAGTCCTCTGGTCTGCCTCAGCATTCTCCAGTGTGCGGTTCACAAGTTCATCTGCTACTTGCCCACGCTGCAAAACAACCCAATATAGACATGTTAAAACACCGAGTGCATACATGTACAAATATGTACTTGAACTCCAACAAAGTTTTTACCAGTCACTACCTGTACTGCAACACACACACTGGAAATGCATGTAGTAAATAAATGTCTGATGTCACAATGGCTGTGGAGATTTTTAAAGCAGGTTCATGCACAGATTTATGTGAAGGAATGAAGCATCTGGTAGCAAGTACACACCTACACCCACACCCACTCACATAGGTCAGCCACTGCAATGGCAATGAGCTACAGCACTTTTGAGTACATGTTGGGATATCAATAAGTTCCGAATGATGCCTTTTTTCCTCTCACATTAAATAAGAAAAGTGGCCAAGATTAGAGAAGACGGTATAAAGAAGTCAATGTGATACGTAAGGTTATCATCACATGAATGTAAATATAAGGTAAATAAATATAGGTAAATAAATGGTGGGTTCTTGCTGAGCTTAAATGATCAGAAGCACATACCACTCACACCTGCACACACGCACGCACAGACACACGTCCACATGCACGCACACACACACACACACACACACGACAGAACTGTATTTGACAAAGAGAATAGTGAGGATGGTGTTACTGATACCAAAAGTGCTGCACAAAAACAAAATGCTTGACCTCAAAGAATAATGTCACAACACACATACAAAAGTACTGTATTTCCTGGAATATACAGCAGACAGCGTATAGGTGATCCCAGTAACATCCGTTGAGAATGTGGGCTTAGAAGACAACCCCACTGCCAGTCTTTATCATTTTTCCCCACCGAGTACTGAATTAAAACAGCCTTAGGTTAGGCTTTTACCCCCAACAGGCTATGGGTTCCACAGGCATTGATTAAGTAGTCACTCTGTACCTCTTTACTTTGTCTCAATATTATTTACTTTACTCATCTTACATAATTGATACTATATTGAAAATTAGTAGTACTGCATTATATTGGTCAGCAATTTCAAAAGTTAAAAATGTTCAAGGAAACTGATGGGTCAAGGTGAGTGTTTGGCAATGTTCTCCATCACTCCCAAGGATCCAATAAGTGCAGGATGCAGAGGTTAGTTATTCACACCTGGCATTTAAAGCAACCCTCTGCCCTTTATGTTGTTCAAAAACAGCATTATAAACCAGCAAATACAATATCTCAATTTTTTTAAACTTGTCAAGTGAAATGTGTGCCACTATGATAGAAGTGCCTCATCATTCAAAATAGTGTTACTGTTTGTAAAGTCAGGTGAAATACTGTCATGTCAACAGAAGTTTGTGATGAGACCTTCACACAGTGGCTCTCACTCAGACAAATATGTTCATGAGAATACAAACATTTAGGAGAACAAAGTCATGCAAGTCATGCCAAGACCATATAGGTCTGCTAGGGTTACAAGAGAGCATTAACTCTCCTACTGAAAAACTGATTGAACTCTCAACCTTTCGGTGCGAGCCATGAACCTTACCCACAGAGCAATCCAGCCCATATGATAAAAAATGAGAAACAACCAATGCAGATTTTCCTGATATATGAGGCAAATAATATTTAGAACAGTTACATATTTGTTGTTGAGTATAAACAAGGTAAGAATAGATAGCTTGTGGATTTTCAAACCATAAAAGAAAAATATAAACCTAATCAAATTAAAAGTGAAAATGGGAGATCATGTTCAGATCATCAATGTCAAAGGTTTGACATATTACATGAAGAGGATTACTGTAATATTCTTGTGCAAGGGGTGCAGACAGGCAGACAGTGCTTCACCCTTGTGTTTGTGTAAGTCTGGCTGTATGTGAGCCATTGGTTTTACCTGGTGCATCTGCACGAGTGGCAAGGAACGCCCAACTGGCATGAGCATTTCCCTTGCAAGAAAATGTATCAATGAATAAATGAAATAAAAATGTATACCTCTTGTAACTGTAAAATAAAGGAAATGTATTTCATGTGCATATCTACTTAAACAAATTGATGTGCTTAAAAATAGACAGAGACAGGAAGGATGAAAAAAAGTACTATTGCATACACATTAACACTGATTGAAGCATATTAGTGAAACAAATACAGATAAAAGAAAGTATTGTATTATACAGAAAAGTTAAGAGAAAATATTATTTTGCAATAGACAGGGAGAGGAAGACATAAAGGAAAGGTTCCATGTATATGAAGTAGTTGATAATTTTGTTCTACAATAGACAGTGAAGGAAGGAAAAAAATCATTGCACAATCAACAGTTAAATCAAGGAAACCATCGACTCCAGAAGATAGACCAGAAGAAACTGAAGCATTCAATGGACAGAAAAATAAATTACTGTATATGCTCATTTGCAGATGGCAAGATAAAAAAAATTATAGTATTTCATATATACAGAAAACAATTAATTAGTCAAAATCAGTAAATAAACTATCTTAATAAACAAGTACATGAAACAAATGGTAAAATAAAAGGAATGCTTAAAATGAAAAATGAATAAACAAATAATTCTATAAATGTCAAGTCAATAAAAAACAAATGAATATGATAATACAAAACTGAAATAAAATAAATTCCCTAAATACAGTCTACAAAGACATAAATATAATTCTGTGTGTAGTCAATAAAAAGGCTGAGAATGCAGCAAGCCACGGGAATTATCGTGACTGTCACAAACTTTTGTGTATTACGTCAATAAAACAAATTTTCTACAAACAATGAAAAATCTTCCCAATATTTGTAGAAAACTTGTTGAGAACCTGAGTTGTTTAGGAAGTGAGTGTACTAGGATGATCTTGATGAATGATGAATATGGTTATCTCCGATTCTCCATAATACCTCAAAAGACATCAGAAATTTTAATCAGCTATGGCAGGAGAGAAATTTGGTGACCCAAACTTCGAGGATCACACTTCTGTAAATATGGTTGTGTTCCACTTCTAAACTGTATAGCAAACCAAGCATGCCAACTGTTACTATGCATGCTGCTATACATTCATTACATGATTAATCTCATGTTTCTAGCAGAATACTATGTAAAGTAATTTAACAGAGCTAGATACTTAGTGTAAAATTAACCTCTTCAGTACCATGACGCAGTATATGAGTCATTTCATCTCTCGAACCATATCCTAGAGACGCTGTATGTGCGTCATGGTCATTGGACTATTCTACGTAGTCTGTAAAACCAGGATATGGCATGGAGGTTATGTTTTGTCTGCTTGTATTGAAGGGGTTAAATGCAACAAACATTACGACATTTAAGTCTCATTATAGTAAAATTATGCAGGTAGTACTACATGTTTAGGGAATGCTGGCAAAAATGTTAAAACTGCAGTAATACAAGAAGTTTTGGTGAGTAAGTAACCGAGAGCCACCAGGAATACATTTCTTAGCGAATTCTTAACAGTGGAGAGACATGCCTGGAACAGTTTATGCTGCAAATACATGAAACAAAACAAAAATATTATCTGTGATACCAAATAACTGCATTTTCTATGAATGTGATTGATAGCTTTTAATATGACAATCAAAATAACTAAAATATAAAGTTTAAAAAAATCAGCTACCAGTAAGTCATGAACTGAAAAAAAAAGTTTATCAGAAGTTATGGGAGCACTAAAACATAGCACTTCTGTGTTTGTTATCAACTGTCAACAGGTTAATGATGTGGAGTGTTCAGCTAAGGAAACATCTGCTATGGTAATCAAGCAGTGGTGAAAGGCTGCAAGCTTTGTCCATCTGTGACCATTGTTAATCCATCCATTTAGCATAATGAAATTGAATGTGCATGAGTTTCAGAAAAGCACTATTGAAATGAGTTTCATAATATGGAATGCTGGCCTACTCCCCCTCAGTAATTCACAAGCAGCAGTTTCATACATAACACTAATAAACAGCCACAAGCTAGTACTTCACCTAAATGAATGAGTTGGGGCTGAAAGTACTGTACTTAACAGCAATTTAAGAGTGAGAAGACTAAAGGAAACTAAAGGAGAGTCCTGGGTGGGTGGTGAGAAGACCAGGTGGTGTAAGAAGGGATGGGATGACATAACCTAGGGAGGTGGATAATGTAGCAAGGGATGAGAGATTTACGAGGGAATGATGACAAGAAGGATGAGAGATTTACGAGGGAATGATGACAGACTAGAAGGAAGGCTGGAGAAGTGTACAAAGAGGGTTGGGTGACTAAACACAAGAATCTAGAGAAAAACAGAAGGTGAATGTAAATGGCTAGGCAAAAGGAATGAAAAAAAAATCCAATCACTGCAGATAATGAAAGAAAAGAAATTATTTTCACTGGGCTATACAGGAAGATGTGAAAAGTGCAGAGAGCAAACAGAACGAAAGGAAGAGAGGGAGAAAAAAGAAACTGATAAACAAAGGGAGCATTTAGGCATATCATGGAAGGAAGACGAATGAAAGGGACACTGAAGAGGGAGAAAGGGAAAGAAAAATAGGACACTTTCAAGAACATAGCAAAGAAGGAAGCATAATGGAGACAGTGAAGAGCGATGAAGGAAAAAAAAATTTGGACATCATTAAGCATAGCAAAGAAAGAGGCAGACTGGAGGCAGCGAAGAGGGATTAAGGGAAAAAAAATTAGGACACTATAAAGGACATGGCAAGGAGAGAGGGAAGGAAAGGAAGCTGGGAGCCACAGACACTGATGAGCAGGCACAGCAGTGTGGAAAAGCACAAAATACCAAGATGGATGTCACTGGAGACAGCTGATGGTGGTTAGTTGCATCCTGAGGGCCAGGAGAGGTGGTGGTGGAGGTAGAGATATTAGTGGTGCATCTGTAGTGGGCGTGGTAGTTACTGATGGTAGATGTATCAGTATTAGTAGTTGTTGTGGTGGTGGTGGTGGCAGGATGGTGGTGGAGGTGGTGGTGTGTGTCCTGTAACAATAGTGAGGTTAGTGGTGGTGATGCGAGGTGTTGGAGGTGATAGTTTTGATATCTGACTTGGTGGTGGTGGTGGTGACAGTGGTGGTGGGTGTGGCTAGGGGATGTGGAGGAGGTAGATGTAGAAGAGGAACAGGAGGAGGAATAGGAATATGAGGAGGAGGAAGAGGAGACGGGGGAAGAGGAGCAGCAGCAGGCAAAAGGCACCACCTTCTTGAGCTGCTTCATCCTCCTCCAGTGGTTGATGGCGTTGGCACAGGCCATGCTCTCCACCACCCAGGTTGTCGTCATGTAGCTGAGGGAACAGGAAACATAAAATTGGTAAAAAAACAAATAAATTAATAATAGGAAAACAACAACAACAACAAAAACAAAAATAATAATAATAATAATAATAATAATAATAATAATAATAATAATAATAATAATAATAATAATAATAAGAAGAAGAAGAAGAAGAAGAAGAAGAAGAAGAAATAATAAATTGATTTCTCTTTTTGGCCAATCTATTCAGGAGCAGTAAGTAGCGGGGTTTTTTTTCATTATTTTTTTTTACGCCCTTGCACTGTCTCCTCTGCTGTAAAAATATAAATAAATAAATAAATAAATAAATAAATAGCACCCAGGAGTCGTAGATAAGGATCCTAAGGCCTTGAACTCAGCCATGAGGCACCCTTTGTCTAAACTCTAAACGCTAGTGTCCGCCCGGCGTCTCAAAGGCCAGGATCAAATCTCAGCCGGATTATTTGGAAAAGTATTTGTCCTGAGTATATCAATTTCTCAGGAGCTTCGGGAAGTGCCAAACCCCACCGCCATGCCACTACTGCCACGAGGGCACGTGCACACCCCACCCACGATTCGAACACAAACACTCGAGGCGCAGGGCGAATACTAGCTATAAGAGTATCCAAAAAGTAGCCTGAAGAGTCCATATCCGCGTCTCGGGTCATTGCACTAGAAACAACAACAACAAATATAAAAAAAGAATATACAGAAGCAACAACTATTAAAACAAGTCACTGCACTTTCACGACATATACACACACGTAAAAAAGGATTGATTGATAGTTTATTGTTGCAAGTAAACAACAAAGGAGAAGGGAGGAGCATGCCGTCCCAACCCCCAGGCAGTACAGTGTGATTATACAACTAAGGTTACATGTGGAAGTAGCACCAGGAAATTAAAAATATACAATGGTAGGGGACAAGTGCTAAAAATTTTTAAAAAAAAGTAAAAATAAATAAATAAATAAAATTGTATTGCCCCTCCCGTCAGCTAATAACGTGCTTCACAGAAAGGAAAGAGGAGTCAGCGAGCCTACTATCCTCTATCAGCAAAATTGATATAATAATACCATTTTCGAATAGGTGGGCGGGTTTTTTTTTCGGGGGGTGGGCTGGGAAATGAAAAAAAAGGAAAATATTTGTAGCATGAGGATAACGATTTTAAAATGTTTTTGTGTCTGTCCGTGTGTGTATCGGCGGGCCACACATCACAAAAAAAGGAGCGATGTCATCCGGAGTTACCCTAAAATCTCCCCTTCTCCCCCCCCCCCCCTTCCCTCAATGAACAAGTACACGCGCATCAGAGCGACTTCGATACAAATAGTAGTTATTGTCGCTATAGAGAGAGAGAGAGAGAGAGAGAGAGAGAGAGAGAGAGAGAGAGAGAGAGAGAGAGAGAGAGAGAGAGAGCAGGGCCGTGATTTCTGGGGGGCGGCTAGGGGAGCTACAGCCCCCTCAATGTTTTCTTTATCGGCCCCAAAATGTCCCTAAAAAAAAAAAATAAAAAAAAAAAAACTTCCCCACCTGCGCACTCTTGCTTCGTTAGCCCCCCTCCCCCCACCTCATGAGTCCATGATGCCCTCTAGCCCCCCAAATAATCTGCCAAAATTACGGGTCTGGAGAGAGAGAGAGAGAGAGAGAGAGAGAGAGAAAGAAAGGGAGGGAACCTTAGAGTAAACATGGAAAGAGGGAACCATGTATACATGTAGGCCTAACCTTGCACACACACACACACACACACACACACACACAGTAATTCCGGCAGCTTCCACTGGAGAAAATAAGATGAGGAAGGAATTATGACATCATTCTCTCTCTCTCTCTCTCTCTGGTGTTGCTACCCAGACGGCTTAACAACCTCCTCCGACGGTATTAGCCAGAACACGATCAATACCACTACACGTCCTAATACCTTAAGTAGTGGTAGCTGTAGTAGAAAAGTAGTAGTAGTAGTAGTAGTAGTAGTAGTAGTAGTAGTATAGTATTAGGTCACCTTTAAGGCATAGGTCCTAATTAAATTACCTTGGGGTTAAGGGGTCTCTCTCTCTCTCTCTCTCTCTCTCTCTCTCTCTCTCTCTCTCTCTCTCTCTCTCTCTCTCTCTCGTCAGGCTGTTTTTGTTCTGTATATCTATAATTTTTCAATGGACATTCATCTCATCTCGCTTATATACACGAATTAAAAGAAAAATACAATGACAATCCGCGGACCAGAAAAAAATTTACATTTCTGACCGAAAAATCAACATATGCATAAAGTTAATGGTACATACTTTTTTTGTCTTGTTTTACATCGTCGATATGTCAAAACTTCCATATGCACCCATTGCAGGTGACGCTCTAAAGTTCTAAACGAATAACAGATAGATAGATGGATAGATAGACATAATGAATCGGTAACTCGTTTAGCAGCATGTGATAGACACTAATGCAATACAGAACTCCTCTATGTATTTAAACAGATCCTGTCGTAAGATTTGTTGGTTTCCCTTTTATTTCCCTATCTTATGTGTGGGGGTGTGAGCATTTATCTAGTCGTTCATTCATTTCCTTGTTCGGGTTCATACGTGTGGATTTCCTACAAGACCTACTCACCAAGCTACAGGAATGGAGCAAAAAGTGGCTGCTACAATTCAATGAAGAGAAATGTAAAGTCATGCACCTTGGAAGGGGATATCCAGCACACCAATACCACATGGGAAACTCCACTATCCACCACAGAGGCAGAGAAAGACATGGGAATATATGTTACCAGGCTACCAGTAAAAGCCAAATCCGTGCCTATCGCAGTGGACGGGTTAACAGACTGCAGTATCTCCGAGCTGTCTTCCCTGAGTCATTAATTTTCCTTCGTTCTTTAAATCTCAGTGGTGCACACTTCAAGAAAGTATAGGTAAAGTTGAAGTTGGAAGCATACACTATAGCTGCGCGTGGCGGCGGTGCTCACCTCCGTCCCGTTGGCCCTTGAGCCTGTGGTGGCAGAAAACTCGTCACAGGCCAGTGTAACATCCGGGTTATCACAGCTTCCTTTCCTTCCCCAGGTACCCATATGTCGACCATCCCGAAAGGAAGGATGAGCTGGGTGGGCTGCACGCCGACTGCCCAGGCCGGGACTCGAATCCAGGCCCGTATATTTGTAGTGAGGGATGCTAAACACTGCACCGAGAAGGCGATGCAGTGGTTAGCAGATTACGTAAGACATTTTCACATTCTATCATTATATAATATAAAAGAGGGGGGGGGGGTCAATCGGGTTCTAATGAGTGTTTCACAGGGTTCAGGTTCAGATGGAACAGGAAGACCAGGGGTCATAGAACTACTGGATTGAAAATGCCCACCTACGAACGAAAGCCTTGTCAAATGAGTGTTCTTGGGCGATGAAATGTCTTATAATACGACCCTATGTTTTGCCTCTGAGTTTGCCCACTAGTGGTGAGTCCAACCTGCACTGGCGTGGCCGGATTTTAATTTTTGAGGGAGAGGAGGGGGGTTAACACCACACACCGACTCGTGCTCGTCCCTGATGATACAAAATGAAAGCCGTTCATGAGTTTACCTGGCGCAAATCAGCGTCAAAGGTACCGGAACTGATGCGCTTCGGTGACCACTTCCTTGCAATGACCCCCCTCCTCCTCCCCGGCGACCAGGAACCACGTCACAAAAATACGCAGAACTCTCATTTAATTCGTTAAACACGAAGAACACCTTTGTTTCTTATTCAAAAGGTGCGGCACACACACACACACACACACACACACACACACACACACGTCATCGTCCGGGTGGAGCATGACGTCACTGGTGCCCGGGGCGTGTGATTGGCCGGATTTGGGCGCTGCGTCACCAATCACGTGGAGTGGAAGAACCAGCATCAGGCCACCCCTTGCAACGCTCCACCACGGGCTCCACCCATTGCAAATTTGGTGGTGACGTAAGGAAGCAGAGCGAAGCAAAAAGTTAGTCTTGGATAGGAACGAAGACAAAGTCAATGTCTTGTTGCTTTTTGGTTGAGGATGGAAATTTACAGGGGCCTGGTGGTCGGCCCAAGCCCGTCATACCGCAGGCAGTTTTTATAGTGGCGCCATTTATGCTTGGCTCATGCTGCCCCCCCGGAACTCATTCTTGATTCATTTGGACGGTTTCTTCAAGAGTCCGGGTTGATGAATGGTCCTCACAACAGCATGTGGGTAGTCATAGGCCACTATGCGGTGACTGAAAAATCCCAGGTGGCAGCGGGCGGATTCGAACCGACGTCGTCCATGTGTGTGTGTGTGTGTGTGTGTGTGTTTATATATATATATATATATATATATATATATATATATATATATATATATATATATATATATATATATATATATATATATATATATATATTCATTAGAATTAAGTTAGAGGGCATGACCTCGCATTTCATTATGTCCCGTCCTCTGTCATTTTTTTAATTCTAAATAACGACTATTTCTCCTCGAAGATATGGATTATTAAAAAAAGTCGCTGCCTCGCCTTTTTTTTTTTTTAAGTTGGCATTACAGGGTAAGCACGTTTCATTGTCTATCATTTCCATTTTATTCAGTCCTGTGCAAATAATTTTCGTTCATTTACAATAAAATAAGTTTATTTCACTACGTATTATTCTCGGCACGTTAAACTCTACACTCGTACTGGGACTTTCAGAATGTCTCGATGTTGATGTTTCTATAAGTTTTATTTATCTATTTATTTATTTATTTGCCTCGTCACTCGTTTATGACCAACTTAAAAAATAGTATATTCTCTCTCTCTCTCTCTCTCTCTCTCTCTCTCTCTCTCTCTCTCTCTCTCTCTCTCTCTCTCTCTCTCTCTCCATACATCCTGGGCATGTCATGTCAGTCCCCACATCCTAAAAAATCTCAATGTTTACTGTTTCATATTTGTTTTATTTTCATTACTACTACTACTACTACTACTACTACTACTGCTATGAATTCCCTCAATCACATTCACACGAAGATATATACAGATTTCCATAATGATTCGCTGTTCCTAAGTTTCTACTGAAGTTAACCCCTTACATCTGACCCTATCCCTCCTGAGCCCGTCACGTGGTCCTCATTATCATAAACAAAGGCGATGTTCTTAGGAAAGACGCGAGACAAGACGGGTAGAATGACAAACAATGACGTCAGCTAAGTCTTGCCCCCTGATTGGCCATAAGGAGTTGTAACGTCACCGCTACCTACGTACATTATTCCTCGTAACTGGGCAGAGACATGACGTCACGGGTTCCACAATGGCATTTTTATCATTATCATTTTCATTATTATTATTATTATTTTTTATTATCATCATCATTACCTTTGCTGTTGATAATGGCTATTGAACTTGAAGAGGAAAACAGAGAGAGAGAGAGAGAGAGAGAGAGAGAGAGAGAGAGAGAGAATATTAATAAAATCGAGTGAGCCAGCACGATAAGAGATAAACAAACATTCATTCCCTCCCTTAGTGCAAACCGCTGGCATGGATTTCCCTCTCTCTCTCTCTCTCTCTCTCTCTCTCTGGGGATCGTTTACTTTCAATTAGAATTTTTGTATCAGAAAGTACTTAACATAATGTGATGGAGGAGGAGGAGGAGGAAGAGGAGGTGGCGAAAAGGATAAGATTATGATGAAAACGATAAAGAAAAGGAAAGAAAACAAGAAAAAATGAAGACAAGAAAGAGGAGGAGGAGGAGGAGGAAGAGAGAGATGATTACCTCCACTCTTCCCTCCCCCCCTCCCCTTTTCCTCCTCCTTCCCTCATGTTACCGGTCACTGTCTACTTCCGGTGGACACAAACCTCTCTCTCTCTCTCTCTCTCTCTCTCTCTCTCTCTCTCTCTCTCTCTCTCATCATTAACATTACCAATACGTTGTCGTATAACTAACCTTCGTGTGTGTGTGTGTGTGTGTGTGTGTGTGTGTGTGTGTGTTTCCACCTCCGTCTCCCTCTTTACCTGCACTGTCAAGGTCACCCTCCTCTCTCTCTCTCTCTCTCTCTCTCTCTCTCTCTCTCTCTCTCTCTCTCTCAATATTTACTCAGCTTCCATCAACGATTATTACAACCTCTCTCTCCCTCTCTCCCTTATCCATCACTCCCTCGCTCCCTCCCTTCCATAGGTTAGTCATTTTTAACGACTCTCCTCTCCCTTCCTATTCCTCCCTCCCTCCCCCTGCCCTTACGCCTTTTCTCCCTCTCCAAAGTTTCGGTTAAAATGACGTCACCCTCACCTCTCTCTCTCTCTCTCTCTCTCTCTCTCTCTCTCTCTCTCTCTCTCTCTCTCTCTCTCTCTCTCCTTAGATATATTCATAGTGTTAAACCGCCTAGAAAGTGTATATACTGTGGAGTGGTGTTATAGGGAGTGACATCGACAGGTAATCATGCTCATCTTCACTGATTTAATTTCCGCAAAAAAATCTAGCAGTCCAAGTCTAACATTGCAGTCCAAAGTTTTGAGAAATAGTCAGAAGTGCATCAGTGGTACTCAGGATTTTCTGCAAGCAAAATGGCAAGGTGGAAACAAATCAGAACTTTACATAACCCTAAAAAAACAATAATAATAATAAAATAAAATGGCATGCACAAGACACACAGGACTTTAGATGAGTTTGGAATAGTTAGTGATAAGGTCCTTAGACAGTGAAGGTGATCGTTTAGGTATAGATGTAATGTTTGCCTCCTCTAGCCCAAACAAAGACCTGCCAGAGTAAGGAGCATATAAACTGCACTCAACTACTGTGAACAGGCCCAGAAGATCAATGCCACCATAAAGATCAAACTCTTGTGAGTGCATAACTTCTTTGGATCTGCAGAATACAAATACGTTGCTTTTCACGCCCCTTTCACCACCACATCTTCCCAACACACTTTTCCAGCTATACAAGGGACGTGACTGTCACCTCCGCTTCTACCCATTCCTTATTACCACACACACACCTGGAATAACACAGCTACTGACGTAACACTCACTGGGAAAGAATGGTAATGTGTCTACCAAACATGTCATCTGGATGTATTTGCCTCTTTGACGATAACTACACTGACAGTATTGGAGTCCGGATAGACAATGCATACCAGCAACCTTAGATTATATATGAACATGCTTCTTCCGGTCTTACATAATGAAGGGGTGAATTAAATGAGGATAAGAAATGAGCAAAGAGATGAGGTTAAGAAAGATAGAGGAGAGCAAAGGAAATAAGAGGAAGACATAGGTGTGATGATAGCACGTGAATAGGAGAGAGAGAGAGAGAGAGAGAGAGAGAGAGAGAGAGAGAGAGAGAGAGAGAAGCATGGTGAGAAGTGAAAATTTTGAACCTTGCGTACATTTCTTCCACATCACCACCACCACCACCACCACCACCACACCCATATAACCGACGCTGGATTCCGCCACCCAACAACCCGCCACCCACCTGCCTTGCCCTCCACCCAACCCTTGCGTACCCTCCCTCACCTGTTGACTTGTACAGGTAAAATAATCAACGCATACTTAATCACCGTCTCACCCATACGCATATCTTACTCGGGGATCGTAATTTCAGATGCTATCGGCTCTCACGAGAAACATTTCCGGCCTTCAGAACAAATATATATTCCCAAAAGTTCACAACGGAGATTAGTTCGGGTTTTAATTGTTTTTTCACATTCATGGTGCAGAAGCCATGTCAAACTATCGCTGGGCTCCGAAAGCTACCCATGGAAGTTTTTTTTTTTTTTTACAGCAGAGAGAGAGAGAGAGAGAGAGAGAGAGAGAGAGAGAGAGAGAGAGAGAGAGAGAGAGAGAGAAAACAGCCCGCTACTCGCCGCTCCCATAATAGATAAAAGCAAAGAGTGGCCAAAAGAGAGGTCAATTTCGGGTACTGACAACCTCTACGAAAGGTTTATCAAACGATGGTATGCGAGCCCTAAATGCTTCAGAATATGAGCCCAGGTTTGCCAGTTTATATTTAGTGTATTCTCATTTATATTCACAGAAGAGGGGGGAGGGGGGATACTCATGAATTTATCTGATATACAAAAACATTAAAAGAAAAAGATTATCATACGTAAGGTATTTCATTACATCTACCTAGTTTCCTATTGTTGATGGTGGTGGGAAGAAAAATTACTAAAATGGAAAAAAAAAAAACGAACTGGCGTACTCTAACTTAGGGTCGTATTAAAAGACATTTCGTCGCCCAAGAACACATATTTGACAAGGCTTACGTAGGAGTTGTGGGCATTTCCAGGGGTAGTTTTATGACCCTGGTGGTAGTTTGACCCTTCTTCTGTACCATGAACCTAAAGAAACACTCATTAGAACTCGAGTGACCCCCTCTTTGACCTTTAGAAACAGCTGACGTGAGAAGCGAAACTGTTTTTTTTAATACCGACCTAAGTGATTTTCAATATAACGAGTCAATATAATAAAGACCTGACATTATCGAGGGGGAGAGGCGAGGAATGGCTTGTGGGTGGAGGGCGGAGAGGTGTTGGGGGCAGAGTGATAAGAGGTCTGAGTGGGCGAGGAGTGGGTGGGCGGGTGGGTGGGTGAGCGCGATCAGGTGGTGACGTCAGGGTGCATACACGTTTCCCAGTTGAAATGTAACCTGCACACACACACACACACACACCTAAGAAGCAGTAGCAACAGCAGATGATATAGTGCTGTAGTAGTAGTAGTAGTAGACCAAGCCGTGTGTAGTAACTAGATATATATGTGTGGTTTTATGGATGATTCAGTGCCCGATAACCTGAGTGTGATAATGAAACAATGGACTATGTTTTTTTATAACGATATTTGCGAAGGATTACTAAATGATAACACGATAAGCATCATCATCATCATCATCATCATCATCAGAAGTAGTAGTAGTGTTAGTAGTGATGGGTTAAGGGTGATTATGAAGCATGACAATATGAAACTTTGCAAAATAGCAGCGACAAGGATATCTCTCTCACACACACACACACACACACACACAGACACGGAAGTAGGAGAGTGGTAGCAATTTTGTTCACATGCAGATTATTAACGTGATGAATAGTGACTGCGAGGTACGACAAAATAATTATGTAATCGTGTGTGTGTGGGGGGGGGGGGGGGGAGGAATTCAGGGGAGAGGCGATTCGAACCCCAGCCCCGCCGCGTGACGTCAGCAAGGGCGGGTATCCGGTCTTTTACACCCCAAAGCCGTAATCTAAAAAAATAATATAATAAAAAAACTGCGACCATCTAAATTATGAAAATGGGTAAAAGCTGTCAAGAGAAAGAAGATGGGGAATGGGGAATCTCTCTCTCTCTCTCTCTCTCTCTCTCTCTCTCTCTCTCTCCACACACACACACACACACACACATACAGAGAAGGAAGTAAAGAAGTGTTGACAGCCTCCGTTTAGTGTCTGTTTCGGGTATTAATAAGTAAAGAAATTATTGCTAAGAGTTCACCGAAGACAATGTGTGTACGGCAACAGCTTTGACATCATGTTCAACCCCTTTCAACTTCCAGTGCTTAACCCATTCAAGCCCTGCCATCATTGCAACATACTACTGACTTACTAGTACTACCTACCTACTACCTACTAGTACTTCCTCCTATTAGGTTACTCATTTTGAACCATCTCTCTCTCACACACACACACACACACACATTCCACAGACATCTTACGACCAGCAGTCCCCAGCTCTACTAATTGTGAAGGTACTTGTTTTTTTATACATTTCTTTAACATGTAAATTGTAATCTATAAATGTCAGCTGAACGCATGCGAGGAGATCGCGAGAAACCGTAACATGCTGTTCTGCGTAACCCAAGCAGTTCCCTCAAGTTGTGGAAGGATCTATACTGGGAAACACCGCCACCACGAATAAGGAATGCATAGTCAGGTTTCTTGTATTAGTGGACGCCAAGTATGTGTGTGTGTGTGTGTGTGTGTGTGTGTGTGTGTGTGTAATCATTCTTCCGTGTCTGGTGAGTGTGTGTGCGTGGAGATGACCTGCAAGTGAGACACACACACACACACACTTCCTACTACTGATGTCACAGTTATCACCACCACCATCTTTACGTACAGTCATGTCATCGCCGTTTCAAAGACCTTTGTTGGGGACAGCGGTGATGATTCAACCACAAAAAAGTATTTAAAAAAAAGTTAAAGAAGTAGTGTAATTTTGTTGATCTCAAAATGTTCCTTCATCCTTTGGCTCTTTAGGTTCTTAATATGACACCTGTAGCCATTTCAAGTTTTCAGAGTAGGCAATGAAACAAGTTTCTAAATTGTTCGAACCATCCCCACCCAGGGTGATGGTTCGGCCAGGCAGGTGGGATGTACCGGCACGGACACTCGTATTACGAGGCATATTAATATAACTTAGGTTTGATTGGCTAATAAACAAGAATATATGTATCACAAGGTATGTGTATAAGCACAAAAGTATCCTCTCAATATTTACATCTTCTTCGTCAGTTCATTTGCCCGTCTTTATACGAGGTCGCTGTTTCAACCCAGCCAAACGGGGTGCAAGCCAGCACAACTCTATGCCGGTCCCAAGCCCGGATAAAGACCCGTTCACACTGTGCCGACTCTGGGCCAAGACAACCCACGACTCTTGGGTACACGAGGTCTTGGGTGTTGATGTGAAAGGGTCGGGCATGTCTTGAAAGAGGTCTTGAGACTGCTGCGTCGACGTCGTGACGGGAGTCTGGAGTCGTGAGGGGTAGCGCAAAAAAAGTATTCCATGCTAAACTTTCACGACAAGAGTCGGCAAGTCTGGACCAACCGTCACTTCCGGTTGAGGTCTGAGGGAGGTCTGGGGCAGTCGTGACGACTGTCGTCAACAGTCTTGGCTTGTCTTGAGACAGTCGTGACGACTGTCGGGGCCATTTTTCAAATTTTTACCGTTTCCTGTCGGCACAGTCGTCTGTGCCGACTACTTAAGAATGATGAGGGACTGTCGTGACGATAGTCTTCGCCTAATGAAGGACGTTCGTGACGACTGTCGGCTCAGAAATACTGGCTAACACTGCCGCCATCAAGAAATTTATATTTTTATTTTGCAATCACAAGCACATTAACAACTTCTGGGCATGGTTACGTTTCGCTGGCACAAACTTGGGAGCCACACAGTACGCACGCCCTCCTTTTGCCTCGATCTCTCTTGTGTTGAATGACACAACTAGGGTTGCCACCCTGAGGTGAGAAAAATGTGGCATGCAACATCTCACTCTCCAATATGGAATGGATCCATATTTAAAGGAACGGGTGGCAACCCTAAAATTTATCGAGCATGCAATGAGTGACAGCCGCAGCACGCTGCTGGTGGAGGCAAGAGGGAGGGGGGAGGGACGTTACGTCGCGTATTTTACACGTATTTTAGGACGAACCTTTGACAAATTTTACGGGCTGGTTTTGTGATTAACCGAAAAATGCGCTCACTACAATTTTAAGATATTGAATTTTATCTGCTTGACGATTCAGATAACAAAATACCGTACGGAACAAATACCGTTCCGTATTGGTTCAAAACGGAACGATAAATTTCATTCTCGAATACATAGCGATTCCGTATTTTAAGGAACGGCAAGGCTGCCGCCAAGACAGTTGCGAAGACCATCAGGAAGACCGTCGGCCAACTCCTTGGCAACTGTCGGCCAGCAAGTCGGCCAACCAGTTGACAGACAATCTGGAAGACTGTCGTCAAGACCGTCAAGACTGTCGGCCAATCGGTCGGCAGATTCGTGGTTGTCATAGACATGGCGCCATTTCAAAAAATGACCGTTGAGACTCGTCTTGAGACTAGTTGGCAGCATGCCGCAGACATTCTGCCAACTAGTTGGCCGAATGTCCCAGACAGTCGGCAATCATGGTAGCCGACACCAAGACGCTAAAAAATTCTTCGAGCGTGGGAGCCGACTTGTCAAATGCAGAAGTCGCTGGGTTGTCTTGGCCCAGAGTCGGCACAGTGTGAACGGGGCTTAGGCCCGTACCAAGAGTCACGAAGGTTTAGCGACGAAGATCGAAGGGGAGGACGGTGCGTACCTATACTCACTAGCATTTTAGGAACGAAAGTCTGCGGGAGAGACGAAGGGAAGGCACGGTCTACCCCGTGTCTTCCCTCAGACCTTCGAGGAAAAATGTTTATTTTCCAAATTTGGCGTGACAAATAGTTGCGGTTCAGTTAAAACAACATGAGAAAATATTTTCCCTAATTGGAAAGTCGCATATCATAGTTGCAGCGAATATGTTGGTCTTGTTTACAACAACAGCACGCGCCTTCAAAGCACAGAGGTACAGGTAACTCTCGATTTACGCGAGTATTGCGTCCTTGAAGAGGTCGCGTAAATCAAAAACAATGTAAATCAAACAAGAGGTAGGTTTCTGTCGAAAAATAAATATTCACTTCATTTAGTGGTGAGAGAGAGAGAGAGAGAGAGAGAGAGAGAGAGAGAGAGAGAGAATATCCATATCACCGAGATATCCACTCAGGCACTCAGTCTCAGCCTCACTCGTGTGAGGAAGAAATGAGGGACACCATGAGCGACTGGTACCGGTACCATACCGTATAGCTGGTACTGTTAGTACCGGTACTGGTACCGGTACCTGCCCACCCCTATTGTTGAGTAGCGTGGCAGCGTGGGTATTGTATTGTTGTTCAAGTGGCGCGCGGGAAGAACTGAGCTCAGCTGTGTGGCCGCGGCGCCGTGTGAGTCCAGTTGCATGAGACATATGGTGGCCACTCCATAAAATATCGTGGAAAAAACGTGTAAATTAAACATTTATTTGGGTTTTGGATCCCGCGTTATTTAAAAAAAACTATACCTTCTGTTGAGTGTTTCAGGGAGCAGCTACAGTCAGCCTCTGCTCAACCATAAGTTACACGTCTTCCCAAAACCATATGTCCGCCATGTTGTAATCTAGACAATTACGGTTTTCTTCATCGTGGAGAGGAAGGACTGGCGATGAGAAAACACTAAACGTTTTTGTGTTTCTATTCAAAATTATCATACAAGGCACTGACAATGAAAACACCTTGTTTCCAAAATTTATCAACATACCTCCACCTTGAAAAGGCCAGTCACTTTCTTGCCTGAAGCCTAGGCATTAAACAGTGTTCCAAAGACTACATATCACCCACCATTGTGGCCAAAATCTTTTTGTAAGAATGGCCATCATCATTCAATTAGTCAGATTTTATCTGAAAGAAGTCAGACCACCCTTGCAGGGAGCAGAAAACCAAGCACTCATGGTCTGGGCCAGACCACTGTACAGTATCTTCCTGTACCCACTGGAAACACTCCATCATAGTCTGCCCTTAAAGTACAGATAAGATTTCCTTATGGCTGCCTCAAGGCATTCTGTCAGCCAGTATTATTCACTCATTCGGCATCATCAGTTTTTATTGGGAATTTTTCAAAACAATCAGTTTGAGATATTCACCCAAGAATGCTCTAATATGTATTTAATGAATACATAATGTTTTTTATATATTTTGTTATTGGAGAAACAGGCAGAAGGACACTAACAAAAGTATTATCAATCTTCTCAAAGATGGGCAATAATAATATCAATAATTAATATTAGTAACAATGATTAAAAATAAATATAATAGATAACAAAAATAAGTAAAAACACATGAATAAAAATCAACATCCTCAAATGTCAGTCATGCACTCCCCCAACACAATACAGTCACACTAATCTCACCTGACAAGAGCGAGCAGGAGGATGCCAGCTGCCGAGAGTGACCACCCAGCGGCAGCAAAGGCGGCCGGCAACGTGAGGCATCCCGTCCCCACGATGAGGTTGAACACATAGATCAAGCCAGTCTGGGAGGAACAGAAAGACATCAAGAGTAAAGCTAAGAGTAGGTACTAATAGTAAAGCTGAAATGAAAGCTAACAAAAGGCTAAGAAGAGTTGGGAGTAAAGCTGGAGTCTGATGGTTGATCAGAATGAGGGTTAAAATCATAGATGAGTGTGAAGGAAAGAGTAATCAAGGAGGATGAATGAATAGAGAAGCCCAGTCAGTGAGGAGCAAGAATGACATTAACGGTACTAAGAGTAAGGATAATTGAAGCATCCTGATCTAGAGGGAGGTAAGAGAAATAATTGCTAAATGCCAGAAAATGCAGTTAAAGTTTTGACCAATTAAAAATGGTAGAGTATGGCTGAATGCAGGTTGATCATGGGTCATGGGTTAAGTATAAGGATAGAGTAGGAGGTAAAGATCATAGGTTAAAAATAGAAGAGTAGAGGGCAATGACAGAGGTTGAAAACAAATCAGGTAGATCTGAGATATATACAACACAACAACATATAGTAGTGTTAACAATGACAATGGCTGACTAAAAGGGGTGAGGTAAAGGACAAAGAAGGAGGTAGTGATAGTGGTTGAACACAAAGCAGGGAAGTCTGTGAGGAAGGAGAGGTAGTGGTAGACGTTAAACCATGAATCAGGTAGCTTTGCAAGGAGCAAGAGATGTTAATAGCGCAAAGAGTAAAGTTCAAGTTAGACACAAAGGTGAGAAAATGAAAAGAGTGAAAGGTAGTGGCACTGGTAAATTAGGAGAGGGATGATATAATGTACTACATAGTAAAAGATATGCAGCTTCAAAGACAGACACAAATGAGCATTGGTGTTCTGGACATGGGTTGATGTAGACGGTTCAAACATATGGGTGAGGTGAAAAAATAATAATAATTGGCAAAGATGAGGGAAATTCTAGATGAAAGAAAAGGCTGTGACCATCATCATCATCAGCCACTTCTCCCAACATTTTTCACCTTCTTCTGTCTGATATTAGTGCATTCCATTGTTTTTTTTTTTTGTTTTTTTTTACATCTATGCCTATAGCGCCTGTAGGCTTGCTTGAGGGGCCTGGATGGTATTCGGCCCCAGCCCGTCATGGCGGAGGCAAGTGTTTATAGTGGCGCTATCTGCTCTAATTTCATCTTTCCACCTTTTTTTTCCCCCTATTGCGCTGGTAGGCATTCTTGGTGGGGCCTGATGGTCGGCCCAGCCCATTAAGGCACCATCTAACTCTTTGTATGCCACAACTTCTACAATTTTTGGCTTGCCACTCTGTTACTTTGGTTGTCCATCTGTTATCAGTTCTATGTATGATATGACCTGCCAAAGTCCATTTCTTATTCTTAACCTGGTAGCAGCAACAGGCCAAATTTGTGGCTTTACCGTGTAGCAGCGACGGGCCAAATTTGAGCCATAATATAAACCCCCCCAAATAGATGATACATAAACTGATCACAAATGCTTTGATATATATTATGAAATGGTTTGTGTGCGCGATGATTTTTTCTCATTTTTCTCACTTAGAGGGACATGATCCCCGCTGCTACCAGGTTAATTATCATTGAAATATCATCAACTTTTAGCTGTTCCCTAACCCATAATGCTCTTTTCCTGTCTCCCCATGTTATACTCTACATTTTATCTCTCTAATTCTCCTTGTGCACTTCTTAGTTTACTCTCTAAGTGAAGTGCCAAGTTTTGAACTTTATGTCTGAGAATACTGTCATCTACAAAAGTGAGCATCTTCAATAGACATGACATAATATAACAAAGAACATTGTTCCCATTGTTCCATTGCACTCTCTGATTCCTGCTATTCCTCTGAACCTGTGGAGGATTGTTCACCTACAAGTGTCTGTTGAAAAATGCTTGTGACAGAGGCAACACACATAGGTAACATGGAGGTGAACATTCAGCCTCCTACTTGTGACATTTTTCACACTTGTTTAAGGAAACAGAGCCACTTCCTCTTCTATGCCACTATAGCTACCTCTGGAGAGTGTGTCCAAGCTACTCTTTCACCAGCCATCTTGAGGAGGGTGAAGGGACACCTCTGAAGGCTTTAACTTTGGTCCCATTCTGACTCATCTCAGCCAGGATTCAAACCCAAGCCAAAGTGAGCCAGCAGGTTTACTCAAAGCTCCATTATCCTTTATACCCCTGTGAGATCATCCTATCACTTATGTATACAAGGACAGCACTTGCTTATGTGTATATTTGATGATATAATTTTCCATTCTAGATTGTCAATCAAGTTGTGGATAAATTAACAACCTTATCAATATTCCATGACGTCTGTTGTAGCTTACCCCTCAATTAACAATGTTAACTAATGGTGCTTAGCTCTAGAATACCTTTCCAGTAAAGACAAGAACTGACAGCACGAAAAAATAATCATAAAAAAACATAAATAATTCCATAAATAAAGCCCAATGTACAAATGTTTGCCTATATATATATATATATATATATATATATATATATATATATATATATATATATATATATATATATATATATATATATATATATATATATATATATATATATATATATATATATATATATATATATATATATATATATATACTGGTATATAAGGAAAAAGGAAGAACATGTGAAGCAGTTGTACAGGAAAAGTATCAAGTCCACTTGTCCTGTACTTATCCTGTAGCAAGTCAGGCACCAGTGAATCATCATTGCCATCTCTTACAAAAAAAATATTCAAATGCATAAAAAAAAGTAAGGTCTTTTTGTTGATAAAAATAAATGAAGTTAATGAGCTTAATTCTTTTTTTATAATGCAAAGTAACATGATTGTCTAATTTCTTATTAATATGATCCAAATTTGAAAACCTACACCAGGTATTTGATATATGCGAGTTTGAAATATGTAAATTCGCTCATATGCGACTAACCTAAATGTGCCAAGTATTCGTTTTATGCGAGAAAAATTCGCTATTATGTGAGTAGCGGCGCTGATGCGACTGGCCGACTCGCACTAGAGTGCGGCAGGTGCAAATGTTTTCCCGCACTTTCCTTGCCTATAATTAACCTTATCCTCCCTCTGATCCTAAATCCTCAGCTAGCTAATTATCAGCTTAAATCGTAGACTTTGGGTGTCTCTCTGGAAGCAATCAGCAGCTCTGGGCTGTCACACTCGGAGAAGCTCTACCCTGAAAGGGATAAATATAACTTCGAGTATATATAATATCCAGGTCCTGATTTCCCTTCAGTAAGATTCAAAATATATACGAATATACAATACGTGATATAGTAGAAAAACCATGCACATTTTAACTTAACGTTCGAGATTCCAGAATTTTACATGTCTATTCGTGTTTGATACTTGTATTCCGCGTCGGTATGCGGACAGCCGCTTTTTTGCTGCCAGACGTAAGACTCATTCCCCTCTCCCTCTACTGAGACAAAAATGCATTTCCTTCACAGATACGAAAAATTTCATACAGACCAAAGTTGTAGAGAAGGCAATTCTAAACAAAAATTGCTTATGGCTTTTTCTGCTGCGATGAATCCTTACGGAGGTATAGGTTCGAAAACGGGTCGTGGAACATAACCCCATATAATTAATGGGATGATAGGTTCGATATATGCGAATTCACATCATGCAAGCTTTTTGCAGAACGTAACCCTCGCATATAACCATAGCTGGGCAGATAACAGAAAACCTTATTCTCGATAACCGATAACTGATAATGGAAAACCTTATCAGTGATAACCGATATTCATTAACTGGAGACACAAATATAGGCGATAACCGATAACTGATACCCGATATAAATCCACAATTCCAATACTAGCTAGCGATAAGTTCGATAGGCGAAAACGATTATATATTGATATTTCAAATAAAGAAACATAGATGAATTCAAATTTTATTTATCTGTAGTTTAGAAAACTTACAAAACCTGAAAACCACACGTTGCCACATACATATGGACGGTAATACTAGAAACGCCTGAACCTTGTTGTGTTATTTGGCGTCCCCGCAGTCAAAAGCTGGCCCTTTTGTTTACAAACACTGGTCTCTCGTGAAATGCGCATGCTCAGACCAGCAAGCGTAGACCTGTACAGTCTCACAAAGCTTTTTAACCGTAATTAAGAGTTGCTGGAAGGCTGAATCAGACATACAGTACCACTACCACCATCCTCTCTGTTTCCAGAACGACACTCTGTACGAGTCGTATTTATATGTACAGAGTGTCGTTCAAGAAACAGCGAGGATGGTGGTACTGTATGTCTGATTCAGCCTTCCAGCAACTCTTAATGTGTTAAAAAGCTTTGTGATACTGTACAGGGCTACGCTTACTGGTCTGAACATGCACTGTTCACAAGAGACCAGTGTTTGTAAACAAAAGCGCCTGCTTTTAACGATGGGTCACCAAATAACACAACACCGGGTGCCTTCAATACTATGGCATGCTCACAAACGAATATGGAGTTTTAAATTTGAGGCAGTGAATAATCATTTTGAGGGCAAAGTTAAACGATTTTTCTCTTTGATATATTGATTTTTGTGTCTAACATAAAGAAATAACCTGGTGTTTTAATGTTGATGATCCAAGTATGAAATCTCTTCACCGAAGATATTTCATACCCGGAAGTTTTTTCATACAACATGGGCGCCCGGGCCATGCATGCGCAGTAGGGATGAGACAACGTTTTTTTTTCTGAGAGGCGGAAAAAAGTAGCGATTATCGCTAGTTTGGTCACAAGAGTAACAAAGATACCGATATATATTTAAATAAGTAGCAGATCGCCAATGACCCGATTTTGTTATCGGAGATAAAGTATCGCAATAACTTATCGCGATAACGCCCAGCTATGCATATAACAAATACCATGTGTATAAATAGAAAAGTTGGCAGCTTATGATTTTAATGGTTACTTATGATTTTTATGTGAAAAACCCATCTTGGGTAATGTATATTAAACTATGGTTTCATTTAACATTGGCCAAGTTTAATACAAGAAAATGGCCTCATAAGACTGAAACAAATAATCAGTGGAAACAAGGAGTAATGCAAAAAAAATCATTTAAATAAAAAAAATATTTCAATAAAAAAATATGATTTAAATAAAATAGATTTTTTTTTTTTTATTTATTTATTTTTTTTTTTTTTAGAAATATCATTATTTTTTCCAACCCTGCTAGATACGTTTTATACTTACGTACTTCTACACACACCACACAAAGACCATACACCTCTGGAGGCAACTGCTATTCACCTTCATTTTGTACTAATTGATCACTTTAATTCTGTTATAAACTAAGGCAATGTAAAAAGGAAATGATTCCTAAAAAAAAAAAAAAATACATGTACTTTAGTAAAAATGGTTGACCAGCTCAGAGTCAACAATATAATCTTGGCATCAGCCATGTTTCCCCCATCAGGAGTATGGACTGGACGATGCTGCTCTCAATCATTGATATCTTGACAAACATTTAAAGCTTTTCATTGAAATCCACCTTTTGTGTGGAATGACTGAGTCCTGAGGTATAGCTATTCATCGGAACCATTAGGGTGAAAGTTACACTGCATATCCTAAATTTAGCAGAGATCAGCTGTTCCCTGCCTTCTTAAGGATTTAAACTAGACTGGAGTCATGTCTAAAAGGACACACAAGATCTATTTTTAGGAATTTAAATGCTGCTTCTCTCATAATTTCATAATGTCAGCCAATCGGAACCCTTTGATCATAGAGTAAGCTATGTAGCTTACTGAAATGTGATGCCAACCAACAAACTATCATATTAAGTTGGTTAGCTTTCCAATAAACACAAAAATCCATGTCACAGATTTGACATGCATGACATACTACAATAAGTACTGAAATTGTGCTTTGCCAAAGTAAGAGCAAGTGGATCCAAAAAACCTTACATGATTAGCTTCCACAAAGTAAGATTAGCTGCAGAGCTTTATGAATACAAAAGTAAAGGTGTCGGAATGCATTTTGAATTGATTAATGTATAGTACAATGCATCTCTGTGGTGCAGTGGTTAGAGTGCCTAACTACAAATCTGCAGGCCTGTGTTGGAACCACAGCCTGGGCAGTTGGCACACAACCCACCCAACTGGCTCTTTAAGTTAAAACCAAGTCAAGCGTAAGACGAGTTGTAATAAGAAAGCATACCTCTATTCACTATCCTTCATGACAACTTCCACAAGATTCTAAAATTTGGCAATGCAATGTTATAGTAAACAATAAAAAGTCCCCCACCAAGGAAGGCAGGCCACTACTTAATGCCCCATGTCACACCGCATTGTCTTACAAAACCCCACCTTAACCTAATGGATGGTAACCTATCAGTAACTTACTGCCAGTAAGGACAGTTTCTATTGCAGCTAAAGTAAGAAGCTGCAACTGCTAAAACTGTAATCTGTTGCCACTACCTGACAGAAATACTACGTAATTAATTTTTTGATGGGAGTAGTAATCAAAGAGATGATTAGCACATGAAATCAAACCCCCAAAAATAGTGCCAATCACTGGAGTGAGTTAAGTGTCATTCTGGATAAACACACCTACAACTCAAGTAGACAGTAATGCAAATTTGAATGAACAATTACAAAAACAAACTGGACTAGTTAGTATTCAGGACCCTTTAAGTGAACTCATAAATATACCTGCTTGGATGGAATATATATTTATTGAGGATTATCTCGCACACCTGAGCAGTCTATTCAGATACTTGCTTTTCACCATTTAGTTAAAATAGTATATGTTGCTTTCGGTAAAGATTCGTATTAGGTCCGTGCCAGTATCTCATAATCTACTTTATGAAACATCAGTATCTCTTCATATATCTTTTCTACAACCCTTCAACAGTCATGGAAACGCTTTGAAAATCCAATTCAAGGACTTTTTTTTTACTCTTGAAAATAGGGGATAATGTTTACGAAAGCGCGTTGCCTCCTCTGCTGGCCACGGCGACGCTGCAGCCACCGCAGCCGCAAAATAGCTCGCAGAGGGCTTAGGGTCGGGGAGTATATTTAAACTACTCCAACCGAACTTTACGGGGCTGCGCCGACCCCACCTTCTAACCAGGGGGGGCACACCCCCCCCTGGACCCCCCCTCATGTATATGTGACTTATTTCAGCGAGGAGGTATTTCTCGCAACACCCGCTGCAGCGTCGCCGTGGCCAGCAGAGGAGGCGATGCGCTTTCGTAAACATTATCCCATATTTTCAAGAGTAAAAAAAAAAGTCATTGAATTGGATTTTCAAAGCGTTTCCATGACTGTTGAAGGTTTGTAGAAAAGATATATGAAGAGATACTGATGTTTCATAAGGTAGGTAATGAGATACTGGCACGGACCTAAAACGAATCTTAACCGTTGCTTTTTGTTGTAGAAATACTAACACCAGAAAACAGCTACGAAAGCACTACAGGAAATCATTCGCAAAAACTGCTGCACAGACCTACTGCTAGAATGAATAAGAAACACCATGATATAGATCGGATATAGAGCGGGGCCTAAAACCTCATAAACGGTAGCGGTAGATCATTCTGCTGTCTCGGCCCCTGGAACAGCTGTTGTGACCCAGGGATCTATTTATCAACTGAAGGAAATGCACCCTAACTTAACTCATAGTAACCTAGTGCCAGTAGTTAGCTACAGCCAAATTCACTCTAGCATTTACATAGCTGTTATCCAGGAATAACGGCCATTTCGATAAGGAAAATTATCAAATTTTACCCATAAAGTATATAGTCAGTGTCCAATATAAAATCCTCAGGTCTGCCTAATAATAGCCAGGTGTCACAATTAATGGAACATTTGGCTGAGAAACCAATTATACATTTTCATCCAATTATCCTGCATTATTTCATTACTTCATTGATATCCATAATATTTACATTCAACATGATATATTTTACAATTCTTAGGTAGGAAAGAGAAGAGCCTAGCAGGTAGGCCTAAAAATTAACTCAGGGGATTAAGCAAGGGGGATGACCTATGAACAAAAAGTAACTTCATCTTACCGCGGGGGAATACTGCTCCCCTGGGTGCAGCCCCACCGCGTTGGGCATCTTGGTGGGTGGGTGAGCCTGGAAATGTCAGACACCAGCCATTGGGAGGGCGGTGAAGAGAGGACGCGGAGGAGGCGTGGAGGTGGAACAGCTGTCAGAGTACAACAAGGTCGACCTTCAGGGCTTTGGCGCTGTTCAAATGGCACCTCATCGATGGTAAACGATAAGATTGGTTATCGCCTACTACTTATCTCATTTTGACTGCTTGCTGGTGGCCGTCGAAGGTCCATGGGCCACTAGTTTTTCATTAATGGTCATTTGCATCTGTACTGCCATTTCCGACTCGTTCCCGCTTGTCAAACGTCAAACACACATTTCTGGCATATCACTCTCCTGTCACCACCGTGTTGCTGACTTGCTCTTTCGTGCTCTAGTATCTGTCCCCTGTGCCCTGGCTACCCCGGGTGCTCGCTGGTGCAGCTGGGTAACAAGGAAACGAGGCTGGCACATTAGCTCCACGTCGCCAGGTAGGGGAGGCAGGCGATCAGCTGTTGTGGTGGAGCGTAAACACGGGGCGGAGGGCGGCGTGCGCACCACCACCCAGGAGGAGGATGGGGAAGGCGGTGTAGTGGTAGTAGAGTATGATTTTCTTAACTGGATGACCTTTCCCTATGAGCCATGCTATAATGAAACCAAATTGTCGAGTCCGTTTTGGCGTTGGCTCCCGCGGGTCCACTTCTCCCCTCTGCTCTGCCACACAGTCCCAACCAGGGTTGGAGTAATTACAATTCAAAATCTTAATTACAATTACAATTACAATTACATTATTAAAACTTTGAATTGCAATTATAATTACAATTACTCATGTGAAGTTCAATTACAATTACAATTACAATTACTACAAGAGACAGTCAATTATAATTACAATTATAATTACTCAGCTTCCAACAGTAAGCTTTGGTTGAAAAGGAAAACACTAGCATCTAACCACCAAACAGGGAAAAGTGGACGCGTCTGATTCTCGTATAATACGTAGGTTGTCCAGTAAGGGTTGCCATACTTCAACATATACAGTATTTACATATTTGCCACCATAGCAGTAAAAACAAGGATTATCAGAATTTTAGTATGACTTACTTTTTTCGCAATTACAATTAAATTACAATTATTTTATAATGTAATTAATTATAATTACAATTACTTCATTAAGTTCTACATCCAATTACATACTTTAATGTAATTAATTACATTTCAATTAAATTATAATTACACTTACTCCAACCCTGGTCCCAACACCTAATTTTCCCTCTCATATGTTACCTGTAGCATAGCTGGGCGTTATCGCGATAAGTTATCGCGATACTTTATCGCTGATAACAAAATTGGGTTATCGGCCATCCGCTACTTATTTTAATATATATCGGTATCTTCGTTCCTTTTGTAACCAAACTAGCGATAATCGCTACTTTTTTCCGCCTCTCAGAAAAAAAAAAAACGTTGTCTCCTCCCTACTGCGCATGCGTGGCTATATTTTTATGTTAGACTCAAAAATCGATATATCAAAGAGAAAAATCATTTAACTTTGCCCCAAAAATGATTATTCACTGCCTCAAATTTGATATTCCATTTTCGTTTGCGAGCATGCCATGGTATTGACGGCACCCGGTGTAGTGTTATTTGGTGTCCCATCGTCAAAAGCTGGCGCTTTTGCTTACAAACACTGGTCTCTCGTGAACTGCGCATGTTGAGACCAGTAAGCGTAGCCCTGTACAGTCTCACAAAGCTTTTTAACACATTAAGAGCTGCTGGAAGGCTGAATCAGACATACAGTACCACCATCCTCGCTGTTTTTAGAACGACACTTTGTACATATAAATACAACTCGTACAGAGTGTCGTTCTAGAAACAGCGAGAATAGTGGTAGTGGTACTGTATGTCTGATTCAGCCTTCCGGCAACTCTTAATTACGGTTAAAAAGCTTTGTGAGACTGCACAGGTCTACGCTTGCTGGTCTGAGCATGCGCAATTCACGAGAGACCAGTGTTTGTAAACAAAAGCGCCAGCTTTTGACGGTGGGGACGCCAAATAACACGACACTGGTTCAGGCGTTTATAATATTACCGTCCATATGTACGTGTCAACGTGTGGTTTTAAGGTTTTGTAAGTTTTCTTAAATACAAATGATGAAAATTTGAGTTCATCTATGTTTTTTATTTGAAATATCAATATAGTATCGTTTTCGCCTATCGGACTTATCGCTAGCTAGTATCGGAATTGTGGATTTATATCGGGTATCGGTTATCGGTTATCGGTTATCGCCTATATTTGTGTTTCCAGTTAACGAATATCGGTTATCACCGATAAGGTTTTCCATTATCAGTTATCGGTTATCGGGAATAATGTTTTTTGTTATCGTGTCCAGCTATGACCAATAGCTTACATATGAGAGGAAGAGATAGGTGTTGGGACTGTGTGGCAGAGCAGAGGGGAGGAAAGGACCCGCGGGAGCGTACGCCAGACCGGCCTCGACATATTTGGAACCGTCAGGTCTCACCAACCAATGCGCCAGCCCATCCAAACTCATCAAACAACATAACATTATCTAATAAGACATAAGCTGGAAAGTGCATTGATGGATATTTTTTTTTAGCACTTGTCCCCTACCATTGTATCTTTTTAGTTTCCTGGTGCTACTTCCACATGTAACCTTAGTTGTATAATCACACTCTGTACTACCTGGGGGTTGGGACGGCATGCTCCTCCCTTCTCCTTTGTTGTTTACTTGCAACAATAAACTATCAATCAATCAACCGACAGGCAAAGAACCGAAAGATCTCACCAACCAATGCGCTAGCCTATCCAAACTCATCAAACAACATAACATAATCTAATAAGACATAGGCTGGAAAGTGCACTGATTAATAGTTTATTGTTGTAAAGGTGTAGGCTACACAACAAATTAAGGAGAAGGGAGGAACATGCCATCCCGATCCCCAGGCAGTATATAGTGTGATTTGCAGTGGAGTAAATGATAAGACTCGTAATATATGACAAAAAGAACACAGGAAAACAAAGGAAGAAAGTGCATGAAACTAATGTTATAGTAGGATATCAGTGTATTATTATTATTATTATTATTATTATTATTATTATTATTATTATTATTTAGTATCACCACGAATTAGGCATACAATTGTCAATGGAAAAAAACCACGACAGATAGATCACGCCACCTTAAAGGAATGTCATCCGTCAGTGTTTACCGTCTCAGTTTGTATACAAAGCATTTCATCAAGCTTGAAAGTCACCTTGACATACGTGACCAATTGTAACAATTATTTTCCAACCTGTAACTCGTCGACTCCTACACGAGAGTCCGACTGACACACAACGGCAGTCGCTCTCGCTCCGACGCTCCTTGTACATATAGGCTAAGAATATATTCGCCTTAAGGAAGCTGAAGTCTTAATCAACGCCCTTTAAACGCCCCCCGGTACACCGTTACAATAAAGTTAATAAAAAGTAACTTCCTAGATTGGTAAATTGTTGACTGATAGAGGTGAAACATAAGTAGTAGAAGAGAAAGATGAAAAAAAAATAGAAGGAAGAGGAGGAGGCCGAGGAAAAGGGGATGGAAGACGCTGTAGTAGGTAGTTTAATATAGTAGAAGAAAAAAAAATAGAAGAGGAGAAGGAGGCAGAGAAAGAGGAAGTGGAGGATGATGTAGTACGTAGTAGAAGTAGAAGAAAAAATAAAAGGGAGAGGAGGAGGAGGCAGACGAAGAGGAGGAGATGGTAGATGATGTAGTATAGTCCGTTAACTCCGTTTCATTCCATCTGTCCACTCGCGACCGTAGATGTGGCACATGCGCATTGTTGGTTCGTGATTGCGTGAAGATCAACTTTATATTTTCAGTGATATATTTGAATGTTTGTGTATAAAAAATAAAAAAAACTCAAGCCCTTTTATATAAACCGTAAACATGCCGATTTGCTTCGATAATCTACCATACAAGCACACGAAAGAACAATTTAACTTGTAGCCTATAGTCTGATCATACTTGAACGATATTTATAGCCTTTCAGATACCCATATTTCATCTCATTCAGGTACATCCGACTCTGCAAGTGTCTATACATAAGGAATTTTTATGTGTTGCATGTAAATAACAGGGGTAGCCTAATATTCGAAATAGCCTAGCTAGCATCGCATTCAAAAGTTATTACTTACTATTTTATGTTATTTCGATTAAAAATCGTTATTTGCATGCAGCAAATTAAGATACCCTTTATATGCACTTGCAGAGCCAGATGTTTTTAATATACCTCCAATGAGCTATCAATCAATGAATTTGAAAAAAAACAAAGATCGTTCGAGCATGATGTGACAATGTTTGTCTTTTCGTGTGCTTGTGTGTTAGATTACCGATGCAAACGACCGAGTTGTTTTTCATATACATAAACATTCAAATATATTACTGAAAAATAAGCTTGAATGTCTATTACAACAGATTGATTGATCGATAGTTCATTGTTGCAAGTAAAACAACAAAGGAGAGGGGAGGAGCATGCCATCCCAACCCCCAGGCAGTACAGAGTGTGATTATACAACTAAGGATACATGTGGAAGTAGCACCAGGAAACTAAAAAGATACAATGGTAGGGGGCAAGTGCTAAAAAAAAATAAAGGCCTTGATATAGTCAAGGGAGCAGACATAAGGGACTGGACATATGAATTACAATCTAGGGGCAAATACAGGATACTCACTAAGCACAGCTGAAAGAACATTATTGTTAATGAACCAGCCCACCAGCTCAGGCAGGCCCCAGTGGCCCTGTGGGCGGTAGGCACTAATAGCAGAACATTGCAGGACATAGTGTTTGCAACAGTTGATTTTCACGTACTCACGAACTAGAAATGCGCAGTGCCACATCCATCAAAATTGCCGCTTTGTTGGTGGACAGATGAAATGAAACAGACTTAAAGTATAATAGAAGAAGAAGAAGAAAAAAATAAAAAGATCTTAGTACTTGAGAGAGAGACAGAGAGCGAGAGAGAGGGGGGGGGGGGGGGAACACATGAATGAGTGTTACAGATGCATTGGACGTGCTTTATATCCTCAATAACTTTCACTGCAATCAAGGAATGCTAAACCTTGCCTTCTTCACAGCCACAGCCACCCAACAACAACACGGAGAGAGAGAGAGAGAGAGAGAGAGAGAGAGAGAGAGAGAGAGAGAGAGAGAGAGAAAAAAAAAATATGGTGGAGTGAATTTATTTGTTAACACAAGTTTTATGCCATTATTTTTTGTTCGGAACGTGTCATCGATCAAAAAACAATTTGGATTTATTTGTACACATTCGTAAAGCCAACGAGTATTTTGAAACTTTGGATCACGAACAGTTTTCCTCGGAGGCGACGTTTCTCAAGAGAGAACAGCTGAAGGGATGAGAGCCTTTCGTCGTAAGCTTTGTTGCGCAAGGAAGATAATATCTTTGTTTCCCTACGTTGCACACCTTCTTATATAGCAGAGAGAGAGAGAGAGAGAGAGAGAGAGAGAGAGAGAGAGAGAGAGAGAGTTGAACAATAAAATACTGAAACTCCATGACATGTGGAATTTCACTTCCCAGGGCTGAGAATCTCCCATCTCCACAACTACTACTACAGCAGTGGTTTCCAACTGGGGGTGTAACGGGCTTGTCGGGGGGCGTTTAAAGGGTGTTGATTAAGACTTCAGCTTCCTTAAGGCGAATTATATTCGTAGCCTTTATGTACAAGAAGCGACGGAGCGAGAGCGACTGTCGTTGTGTGTCAGTCGGACTCTCGTGAAGGAGTGGCGAGTTACAGGTTGGAAAATAATTGTTACAATTGGTCACGTATGTCAAGGTGACCTCCACGCACCATCGGAGTGCGAAGTATACAAAACTGAGACGGTAAACACTGACGGACGACATTCCTATAAGGTGGCGTGATCTATCTGTCGTGGGTTTTTTCCATTGACAATTGTATGCCTAATTCGTGGTGATATTATATAATAATAATACATTGATATCCTACTATAACAGGGGTTCATGGAAGAATTTCAAGGGGTCCATAGAGATTCTAATTATTTATAAATCTATTGTACAAACCTAACAATACCATAGCCGATCCAGGATTCAGGACGTTTCCTAAGTTAAAGAAGGTAATGTTATACTTGTATTTCGTAAAGAATCCTTATAACCAAAAACTAACTAAAATTATGAGTATTCTTTTTCTTGAACACAACATTCAATAAACAACAGAACAATAATATGAAAAATGTATAGCTACCGTTGCCAGATTGTCGTACTCAGAGCATAGTATTTAACGGTTTTTGACGCCTAACTATTGCCAAGAAACATCAGGATTTTACTCTTTTAACGATAACTATAAATTAGTTTCGTTTTTGGAGCCCAAAAGACAGTTTTGGGGCAGGAAGTCGGGAAATATAATCGGCTGAGTACGACAATCTGGCAATAATCTGTGGCCGAGGCAGCAGCAGCCTGCCATATTGCGGGTGTCAGATACCTAAAATAGCATACTTTTACTGCGCAAAGCAGGTGATGTCACTTATTGTGACTTCGTGAGCTTTCATATTTATCTATTTATGTATATTTCATGGTGGCAAAACTTAAATTACTAGTTTCATTTTTACTAGTGACAAGAATTTGTGACTGTTTATCACAATAGAATTTCACTCTAATAAGTGAATCAGACTCCACAGAAATGTTACCAGTGTGTGTATGAATGAATACAAAGATAAGCACATACTTTGCTTTAACTCTAGGATGCCTCGTGGATCATTAATAAATAAAAACAAAATATCCTGCAAAGCTACTCTTTAGCCATTACCTTTAATGGCGCCCAAAAAACAGTCCCTCCGCCAAGTTTGTACCCCACATTTGGTAATGTTAGGTGCGCGCCTATTAGGAGTCATGCGGCTCGGAATAAGATTCATAGTACACAATCCTTAAAACAGAATGCATAAGTGCTAGAATTGTTCTACATTAGTTAACGTTAACAGAGGTGTCAAACTCACGACCCACGTGACAAATTTGACCCTTGGGATGGTCAGGAGTGGCCTGGGAGCTTAACCTATATTTCATTGTAGGGGTCCACAGGTGTAAACGTGACTGGAATAAGGGAAACGGGGCAAAAATGGGTGGAAACCACTGTACAACAGTCTCTCTCTGAATGATTACTTTCCTTATCACTCGCTGCTCTATTGAATTACAGTCATTGGTAATTGCTCATTTAAATCGATACCCTTTTGTTATGCCAATGTTCAAGTGCTGGTGTATCAAAGTGTTCTCACACACCCTTGTATGCGAACAATTTGTTTTTCGGTGTTCAACATCGTGGCCATACTAGCAGTTTATAAGAATTGATTTTCTCACGGAAGATTATTCACGATCCTGTTATGCTCTCACTTCTGATGGAAATAATTAATTCTGCCTACATGACAGTACATGTGGCTGCATGGCTGCTTTCCCTATATATACACTCATGATGACAGCAACTTGCGGGTTACATTGGTGGCTGTCCTGCTCCGAAGCCTTATCGTCGTACAGCCTATTAACCATGTGACAAGCTTATTTCCAACCTATACTTCACTGAGAAAGTATCAAATGTGTAGCTTATGACAGCAACCGTAATGAGCACCTATACAATTCCTTCCTTCATACCCCAGCATCTCCACCTGGTGTGCAAGTTAAATAAAATGTAAACCATGATAAACCAAATTCGGTACTGTACCACTCACCTGTACCACAAACAGCACTGCTAACTGTCCTACGTAAACATCTCAACCAGGCGATAAGTCACTTCAGGGTGTCAACCCGTTCACTGTCATCCCCCTTTGCCGACGTCGTAAGTGCCAGTACAAACTCCATGCCTCCATAACGAATATATTAACTTAGTCCCATACAGGATTTTGTCCACCCACTGGCCTAGTCCTAACTATTATGGCTTGTCACCTCAAGTTCCTCGTAACCCAGTCATTTCTGGCATAAGGCCTGCTACATCTTTTCTTGTCCGTTAACACTCGACCCCACTGAACATTAGACTGATCATTACTCTTCCCATTAACAGCATTCCCCAGTATTCTACCCATGAAACCACGTCCCTGAATACTCAAACCATTTGACAGGCTATCAGGAGATTAAGACTAAAGCGTTTACATTAGAAACCAATTTATTAATTTCTAAATAACAATCCTTATCAAATAACATATGCCTTATCCTAATAGAATGTAAAAATTGACATCCTAAATCATGTACATTTAAGCCAAATGAAGGATAGTAATTTAGAAGCACTTCCTGTGGACGATTGAGGGTCCAGACTCATCGTACTCCTGCTTGTTGATCCACATCTGCTGGAAGGTGGAGAGGGAGGCGAGGATAGAACCGCCGATCCAGACTGAGTACTTGCGCTCTGGGGGAGCAATGATCTTGATCTTCATGGTGGAGGGCGCGAGGGCAGTGATTTCCTTCTGCATCCTGTCGGCGATGCCGGGGTACATGGTGGTGCCTCCGGAGAGCACGGTGTTGGCGTACAGGTCCTTACGGATGTCCACGTCGCACTTCATGATGGAGTTATAAGTGGTCTCGTGGATGCCGCAGGACTCCATGCCGAGGAATGAAGGCTGGAAGATTGCCTCGGGGCACCGGAACCTCTCGTTGCCGATGGTGATGACCTGGCCGTCAGGGAGCTCGTAAGACTTCTCCAGGGAGGACGACGACGCGGCGGTGGTCATTTCCGGCTCGAAGTCGAGGGCCACGTAGCACAGCTTTTCCTTGATGTCTCGCACGATTTCTCGCTCGGCGGTGGTCGTGAAGGTGTAGCCTCGCTCCGTCAGGATCTTCATCAGGTAGTCTGTGAGGTCACGGCCAGCCAGGTCGAGACGCAGGATGGCGTGGGGCAGGGCGTAGCCCTCGTAGATGGGCACGGTGTGGGAGACGCCGTCACCAGAGTCGAGCACGATGCCGGTGGTACGGCCGGAGGCGTACAGGGACAGCACGGCCTGGATGGCCACGTACATGGCGGGGGTGTTGAAGGTCTCGAACATGATCTGAGTCATCTTTTCGCGATTGGCCTTGGGGTTGAGGGGTGCCTCCGTCAGCAGGACGGGGTGCTCCTCGGGGGCCACACGCAGCTCGTTGTAGAAAGTGTGGTGCCAGATCTTCTCCATGTCGTCCCAGTTGGTGACGATGCCGTGCTCTATGGGGTATTTGAGGGTGAGGATACCTCGCTTGCTCTGCGCCTCGTCGCCCACGTAGGAGTTTTTCTGGCCCATGCCCACCATCACACCCTGGGAAGAGTAAAGTTGGTTAACAAGCGTCAGGACGACTAAAAGCTACCTATCGGCAACCAACATTTTTTTCATAGTACAGCTTAAATTTACGAATATCCATATTAGTCAGAAATGACATCAATGTTTTATTTACCTGATGGCGGGGTCGGCCGACGATGGAGGGGAAGACGGCGCGGGGAGCGTCGTCACCGGAAAATCCGGCCTTGCACATGCCGGAGCCATTGTCCACAACCAGGGCGACAACCTCGTCGTCACACATTTTAAGTTATTCACTGAAAAGAGGAAAGCTTCGCGTTGCTCCAAAGTCAAGTCCAACACACTGAATCAAGTAATCACGTCACTGAAAAGTATCCCCACATTCACTAATACTTCACAGCAAAACCCAGTTTCTTTACCCGTTCTATATCACAGTCACCGACTACGTTACGTGCGTTGCGGGTTACGACCCGGGGAGTGCTCAGCTCTAGTACACGTGTTCAACTGAGGCAGCTACCATCTACAAACTAACTAAGCCTCGTCCAGACCAAGATACATTGTTGAGCAACACTGTATCTGAAACTGTTGAGCAAAAATTTAGAAAAATGTCTTGCAACTGTTGCGAGACACGGTTTCATACCCACGTCCAGACCACGATAGTTTCTTATGTATCTGTTCCGCAACACAGTATTTGAAAAGTCGTTCGATCCAAATTTGTTTCGGAACTGTTGTTCAGGAGCTCCGTGACACGATTTTCGTGTTTCTGTCTTTCCCACCTATCGCCACTAAAATAGTAACGTAGTGTCATTAAGGATAGTAATTACTGCAGCTAAAGTACGGCTATCCATTACACTCTCGAGCTCCATGTCGCCAGGTAGGGGTGGCAGGAGGCGGCGGCGATGAGCTCTTGTGGCGGGGCGTAAACACGGACCGGGGGGGAACGGCGTGCGCAGCAAGGAGGGAGAGGATGAAGGGGGAGGGCGATGTAGTATAGGAGAAGTAGTAGTAATAATAAAATAAATAGAAGAAATAAAAGTAGAATAGGAAGAGGTAGGAAGAGTAAAGGAAAGGAAAAAAATAAAAGTAAGAGGAAGAGGAAGGGGAAGAAGACTAAAATGAGGTATTAGTAGAAATGTCAGGAGAAAAAAAAATTGAGAAGGAAGTCAAGAAGGAAGAGACAGGGAGAGAAAGAGGAGGTAGAAGACGATGCACGGTATTAGTCGTATAGTAGTAATATAAGTAGTAGTAGGTAGTAGTTGTGGTAGTAGTAGTTGCTGTTGTTGTTGTTGTAGTAGCATACTGAAGCATCATTTATAGCAAAAGAAGAGAATGAAAAGTAAAGGGAAGAAATAGAACACCATATTAAGGAGAGAGAGAGAGAGAGAGAGAGAGAGAGAGAGAGAGAGAGAGAGAGAGAGAGAGAGAGAGAGAAGCAACTTAACATTGTTATTTTCCCGTTCATTTATCCCAAATTTGAATAAAATGTGAAATGTACTTCCATGTGGGCTACAAGGGTAGGCCGAGTGGTTAAGCTAGTAATACACTGCCGAATTTTGGTTCACGAATGTGCGCGAATATGCAAGTCATCCTGTGTCGTGGACAAGTTCAGTATCTTTCTTGCCTCTTCTTGGCCGTTCGGGGACATGTCTGCGTCCACCGCGCGACTTTTGACAATTGGTCACGACCGCCACGAAAGTTTCATGTTGCATGAAAAATTCGCGGCCGTTCGCCGAGTGTGCACGAATGCAAAATGGACGCCGAATTGTCGCTGACATGTCCCAGACAATTCGGCGTCTCATTTGCGGTGTTCGGCGAATTGTCCGTCGAAATTTTAATTTTGTTGGCGAATTTGTCGCCGACATGTCGCCGACTATTCGTGTTTGTCGCCGAATATTCGGGGACATGTCTCCTACATGTCGTCGAATAGCCAAGACAATTCGGGGAGATGTCCCCGAATATTCGGCGACCATTCGGCGAATCAATCACGACACGGCAACCGGGTCGCGGTGGGAAGTGTACATCATCTCTCTCTCTCTCTCTCTCTCTCTCTCTCTCTCTCTCTCTTTCTATATATATATATATATATATATATATATATATATATATATATATATATATATATATATATATATATATATACATATATAATCAGACTATAGATTCTAAGAAGTGGATCAAAGATGAGCTCCAGGGGACAGCATGAGCCAAGCAAGATGGCGCCACTATAAACACTTGCCTATGCCATAACGGGCTGGGGCCAACCGCCAGGCCCCACCAAGAAAGCCTACCGGTGCCATAAGCAAAACGTTAAAAATAGAAAGAAAAAAAATCAGGATGTTTCTCTTATTAACATTGACAAATTTTAAGCATAAACCAACACCCACCTTTCAACTCATTAGGCATTGTTTTTGTCCCCGCCTTTTTTAATCTTAGTTTACAGTCACTCTTCTTGATCATCGAGGGGATTCTGTTTGGGTCTATCATCTTTTTTTCCTTGATGCCCTCTCATGGATCTTAATATAATAATAACAATAATAATAATAATAATAATAATAATAATAATAATAATAATGAAGGCGAGAAAATATAACGAAAGAAGCTAGCATATAACAACAATGTAATAATAATAATAATAATAATGAAAAACAGGTGAAATGAGAATAAGTCTCTCTCTCTCTGGCTCCCATGCCCGAAACCTTATTACTAATAACGGACCAATCGAAAATAATTGTTCAATTTTACGGCGGATTAATTCCCTCATCATATAATAGAAAAGGGTTTGGAGAGAGAGAGAGAGAGAGAGAGAGAGAGAGAGAGAGAGAGAGAGAGAGAGAGAGAGAGAGAGAGGGAACATATGAGTGTTAGCTACAGATGCATTGGACGTGCTTTATATCCACAATAACTTTCACTGTAAACAAGGAATGCTAAACCTTGCCAATGAAGCTGATGAATGAATGGATGAAAGCCTTCTTCACAGCCACAGCCACCCAACAACAACACGGCCTGTACTTTTACCGGTGAGAGAGAGAGAGAGAGAGAGAGAGAGAGAGAGAGAGAGAGAGAGACTGTCAGCTTCCTGCGCAACTTTCTTTAAATTGAACAATAAAATATGAAACTCCATGACATAGTGAAATTTCACTTCCTAGAGTTGAGAATCCCCCATCTCCACGACTACCACTACAGGGTACGTCTCGCTGCATGATTACTGTCCTTACAGTTCACTGACTGCTATATCTAAGTAATTAGTCATTGATCGTTGCTCATTTAAATCGATACCCTTTTGTTATGTCAGTGTTCAAGTGCTGGTGTATCAAATTGTTCTCACACTCTTGTATGAGCACAATTTTCTTTCGGTGGTCAACACCTTCGTGGCCATACTAACAATTTCCAAGTATTGATTTTCTCACAACAGTACATTCTTCACTATCCTATTCTGCCCTCACGTCTGATTGAAGTTATTAATTCCTTGCCTATATGACAGTCCCTGTGGTTGGCTGGCTGCTTCCCCTACATACACTCACGACGACAGCAACATTCGGGTTACCTTGGTTGTCCTACTTCGAAGCCTTAGTAGATCGTCATACAACCTATCAACCAAGTGACAGGTAGATTACAGACCTATACTTCACTAGGTATCAAATGCGTAGCCTCTGACAGCAGTCGTACAAGTATACCTATACAGTACCTTCCTTCACACCCTTGTATCTGACGTCTTGTGTGCAGGCTAAAGAAATATGCGTGTACTATAGAAAACCAACCTCAGTACTGCTTCTTCACCTGTACCACACTACACTGCTCCTGACTGTCCTAAGTAAACATATGGAACAACCACCTCATAAGCCGCCTCAGGGTATCCATCCTTTCACTGTCATCCCCCTAATGCGACCAAAGGACCCGGTACAAACCTTCCAGCCGTAACTTCGTCCAATGAGGTTGCTCTGGTTTGTCACCTTTTAAGTTTTTCGTAACCAGATATTTTCTGGGATAAAGCCTGATACATCCTTATTACTCGACAGCTGTGCTAAGAAACTTACCCGAACCTTAATACTCTACCGATTTCACAGTATCCTTGAATATTCTATCATTCAACAACAGTATTTGGCTACACCAATGTTGAGGCGAGGACTAAAGCAGTTACATTAGAAATCAATTTATTCATTTTTAAATAACATAATCCTTATCAAATAACATATGCCTTATCCTAATAGAATGTAAAAATTGACATCCTAAATCATGTACATTTAAGCTAAATGAAGGATAGTAATTTAGAAGCACTTCCTGTGGACGATTGAGGGTCCAGACTCATCGTACTCCTGCTTGCTGATCCACATCTGCTGGAAGGTGGAGAGGGAGGCGAGGATGGAGCCGCCGATCCAGACGGAGTACTTGCGCTCTGGGGGAGCAATGATCTTGATCTTCATGGTGGAGGGCGCGAGGGCAGTGATTTCCTTCTGCATCCTGTCGGCGATGCCGGGGTACATGGTGGTGCCTCCGGAGAGCACGGTGTTGGCGTACAGATCCTTACGGATGTCCACGTCGCACTTCATGATGGAGTTGTAAGTGGTCTCGTGGATGCCGCAGGACTCCATGCCGAGGAAGGAAGGCTGGAAGAGTGCCTCGGGGCAGCGGAACCTCTCATTGCCGATGGTGATGACCTGACCGTCAGGGAGCTCGTAAGACTTCTCCAGGGAGGAGGACGACGCGGCAGTGGTCATTTCCTGCTCGAAGTCGAGGGCCACGTAGCACAGCTTTTCCTTGATGTCTCGCACGATTTCTCGCTCGGCGGTGGTCGTGAAGGTGTAGCCTCGCTCCGTCAGGATCTTCATCAGGTAGTCTGTGAGGTCACGGCCAGCCAGGTCGAGACGCAGGATGGCGTGGGGCAGGGCGTAGCCCTCGTAGATGGGCACGGTGTGGGAGACACCGTCACCAGAGTCGAGCACGATGCCGGTGGTACGGCCGGAGGCGTACAGGGACAGCACGGCCTGGATGGCCACGTACATGGCGGGGGTGTTGAAGGTCTCGAACATGATCTGGGTCATCTTTTCGCGGTTGGCCTTGGGGTTGAGGGGTGCCTCCGTCAGCAGGACGGGGTGCTCCTCGGGGGCCACACGCAGCTCGTTGTAGAAAGTGTGGTGCCAGATCTTCTCCATGTCGTCCCAGTTGGTGACGATGCCGTGCTCGATGGGGTATTTGAGGGTGAGGATACCTCGCTTGCTCTGCGCCTCGTCGCCCACGTAGGAGTCCTTCTGGCCCATGCCCACCATCACACCCTGGGAAGAGTAAAGTTGGTTAACAAGCGTCAGGACTAAAGGCTACCTATCGGCAACCATATATTTTTTTTTTCATAGTACAGCTTAAAATTACGAAGCCATATTAGTCAGGAATTACAACAATGTTATTTACCTGATGGCGGGGTCGGCCGACGATGGAGGGGAAGACGGCGCGGGGAGCGTCGTCACCGGCAAACCCGGCCTTGCACATGCCGGAGCCATTGTCCACAACCAGGGCGGCAACCTCGTCGTCACACATTTTGAGTTATTTACTGAAAAGAGGAAAGCTTCGCGTTACTCCAAAGTCAAGTCCAGCACACTGAAGCAAGTAATCACAAGTCACTGAAAAGTATTCCCACTTTCACTAACACTTCACAGCAGAAGCCAGTTTCGTTACCTAAGTTCTATATCACAGTCACTGACTACGTGCGTTGCGGGTTGCGACCCGGGGAGTGCTCAGCTCCAGTACCCGTGTTCAACTGACGCCAGTGCGAGGCAGCCACCAGCTTATAAGCCCCCCCCATCTCCCCCAAGCCCAGTCCCCCTCCCCCCACCCCCCCGCCTCACCCCACCGTGACGTCACCAGCCACGCAACAGCCCCCTCCCATCAAACCTCCATATTAGGCTCACCGACAAGCACTTTCTAATTCATGCTTTCGATATGCAGCCCCCTGACACTGTCCAAATCACAAAGGTACATCAGACATCACTCCCTACTTCAGCCACTACACTTCAGTCGTTCAACCAATCAAGACATTCAGCAACGTACATAAGACAAACTCTTAGTCATCCAAATTCCGTGCCCCAAGTCTACCTGCACTCCGTAACGAAAATGGCCTCACTAAGGTTCCTCTAGTCTGATATGAAGCCATTTAAAGCAAAAGTGCATGTGTGCCCTACCTGGGAAAACTGCAAACTGATAGAAATGATAACCACCTGCCGGCTGCCCCCACCTGTTCACCACTCCAGGGGGACTTGAACGCTCCCCTGGGCATGAGCTAATAATCACAATCAACATGGGCTTTCCCCACCCCCTAGACACTTCTGGGCCGACCTGGAGATAACCACCACAAAACTCCGTTAATAATTTAAACTTAATGGGCCCTTTGGGAAGAGATGACCGTTACAGTAGTGACACTTATCCAGTTATGAAGGAGATACACATGGGAGCAGGAGGTGGGAGGTAAACTGACAATGAGGATAAGTTTACCAAGCTCATTCTTTTAAGTACACCCTGGCAACACTAACAGCACACATACACTCTAACACTGAATATCCAAAGAATAAATAATCCCTACCAGCCAATGGACAGGAGATATATACTTACAGTTCGGGGATGAGCGAAAGCACAACCGCGTTCCTCGTGGTAGTGGTGGTGAATGAGCGCCGGTCGGGACTCCACCTCCTGCCACCGCAACTTTCCACGAGAAGGGGAGAACGCTCGACGCCACCCTCCTTATTTTAGCAATTCCATGGATCTTCTGTTGCCTGGAAATGTGTCTTTAGGGGAAAATATCTATCATATACTAAATATGAATCTTTGTATCGTTGCTACAGACTTATAATGGGTACGGATTACTATTACAGAACGGTCTTCCCCTCCTTGGTTGCCGCAGTGGCCTCGCCCAAAGCCCCACCCGACAAACGTATCATGCCTTATATGGCTCGAAACGAGGATCCTGGCCGCTGATTGGCTGACGCTACGTTGAATGTGAGGCGGGAAGCTGAGCTCTCACCGCTGTCGCTCATTTAGGTTACGTTTCATAATGTTTCCCTCTCCCTCCAGCTCGTCAATGTGGGTCCGGTGAGACACTGCTTGAAGGTCTCAAGCCCCTGTCGCCTTATTTTACACAGGCCATTGATATTGATCAGGTCAGCGGGCCCGGGGTGCGCGAGGGAGGCGTACTTGCAGAGCACACATGTGAGGGCTTGGCGGCTCTTCGTTCCGGACGAAGCAAAATGGGAACAATGGCCAAAGAGACGGTGCTGGATTCTCAAGGCTGCCAACCGCATACGGGCCGCCATGGAGCCCAGCTTTCCGAGGAACCCAAACGAAAAATCCCTGCCTTGCTTTATTCGGTTACGGGCAGGGCGAGGTGTCGGGGTAGGCAGGGCCTCACTCCTCTTCCCCTGCCGCGCCTCGGTCTCGCGGCGCTTGGTGTGGCCTCGGAGCGGGTGTGAGGAAGTGAAGTTTGAAGTTTGACACTTGGAGAAATGTTGGTACCGGTATTACTGACATGACCGGCAATACGAGAATTTGTGCTCCGCCTCTTTTTACTAAACATTATTATGTGCAGTTTCTGCTTGAATATTACCTATTCCACCATCTCCCTTACGATGGCGAGTTATCAAGGCGGGGATGAGCCGCCAGCGAGTCCTACCACCGGGCTAATCTTCGTCAGCGAGGGGCGGGGGGCTCCACAATACATGACCATATTTGACATTTCCTGAAGCTATTGATATCACCAGTGTCCTGTATTTCCCTAGCAGCCACGTCTACAAAGCTCCGGTGTCCTAGATAGCTGTTCAGATAGGGACAGCTAGCTACTACAAACAAGACGAATCGAGTGAGAGAAATGAGTGATGTTATTAATTCACCTCTCCTGTGGTGCTGACATGCATGATAATCTTATACTAGATTCCTGCTGTCCCTGGGGGATACATGGATGAAAAAAAGTTGAATCGGCAAAAGAAATGGTAGATATCGCTCTCTAGAGGAACTGTGTGTGTGTATGTGTGTGTGTGTGTGACATGCACTACACGTAGGAATAGGGACAAACACATCAGATCCGGACACGGCATGGCAACGACGGGAACAGCTTTCAAACGGGAGGTTACTGGTTATTAATGTTGGGTCACGTGGTCTGGAGAGAGAGAGGGAGAGAGAGAGAGAGAGAAAGGGAGGAGGAGCGACGGAAGGCAAGGAGAGGGAGGGAGAGTGGTGTGTGTGTGTGTGTGTGTGTAAGACCTTCAGTTTCACAATCCCTTGCATGCCGGCGTCTGAACAACCATTTACCTTCCTGAGTATGACTTCAAATAGAAAAGCCACATTAAAATTACACACTTGCCCACTCTTATTAAAATATTCAAATGGAGCTGAGTAAACCGAGTGAGTATACATTAACGAGGTTGAAGTAGACGTGGAGGAGAGGAGGAGGAGGAGGAGAGGAAGAGGGAGGAGGTTACACACGGCGGGACGACTTTTTGGATGTTCAACTGTTTCCCTGCCTCCCTTTCTCCCTCCCTTTGAAGTGACAAGGACGTGATGTCTGATGTATGCGAGCATAAATTGTTTGCTGTATGAATCCCTAGAGGTCCTAGAATAACACGACCTCAAGAAACGGAATGAAATAAGGAAATGGGTGTAGGAACAAGGCATGGGTTATAGGTGTTTCAATTAATTACTACTACTACTATTACTACATCTACTACTACTATCACTACTACTACTATTACTACTACTTTATTCTTCCTTTATTTATGTATTTTTCTATACCTTTATTACTATTACAGCACTCCAGTTTTCCACAGTTCACTTGTTGCTCTATTACTGATGCGCTATTTAATTTACGCTTTCAACCTGTTGCTCTCAGTGTTTTATTACTGTGTATATCATGAAACAGTTGCATACAAAGACACGGAATTAAATAAGAGCTCTTTAGGTGCCCATCCACGACTTAAAGTTTTTCTTGTTATCAAAACAGTCAGTACATTGATCAGTCCATTAGATACAAAAATAAATAATTTCAACATTGTATCTACCATTTCATTTATCTATCTTTATCGACTTTTAACCTCTCTCTCTCTCTCTCTCTCTCTCTCTCTCTCTCTCTCTCTCTCATTATGGCTGTTTTTTCTTATCATATAACTCCCTCAAACTGCTACAACAACGGAAACATCAACTAATACTAATACTATTACTACTACAATATGCTATTTAGGTATGTAGGTACATATTTTCTTCTTCAGTCGGGTGAGTCATAAAACTGATGATTAATATGTCTATTTTTTTTTCTGGTGCATTTCCAAGAAATGCACCGGGTATAAACCTAAATTATTACACACACACACACACACACACACACACACTCTCTCTCTCTCTCTCTCTCTCTCTCTCTCTCTCTCTCTCTCTCTCTCTCTCTCTCTCTCCTACCACTACTACTATTACTACTGCTACTACTATATTCTAACTTGCAGATATCAGTCTTCGCGGTGTCTTCCTGTTTTAGTTATAAAAATAATACGAATATATAATCAAGGATTTCCTGGATATTAACATCTTTCCGGGAATTCTAATTATCTCACGCGTATTTTTTTTTTCTCTCTCTCTCTCTCTCTCAAATAAATAAAAAAGTGCATTATATATATTATTCGAACTTGCAGAAGTGTCTAACCATTCTGACAGACAAGTAGACAGACCGACAGACAGACATACACTCCCTCTGGCTGACTAACTGACTGACATACTGACTGCGGGGCACAAACAAACAGTGATGCGGGGTAACATTGCAGTCAATAAAAATAACATTGCCAGTAGAAATGGGAGGAGGAGGACGAGGGGGGAAAATTGGGGTGGAGAAAGAGGAGGAACGGGTGGAGGAATAGGAGGGGAGGGGGTGTTGCCATGCGCAGGGATACCATTTCAACAATACCTCTCTCTCTCTCTCTCTCTCTCTCTCTCTCTCTCTCATGCAAGGAATGTTGGTGAGAGACGTTTCCCATTCGACCACAGGAGGGATGGAGGAAAGAAGGGATGGAAGGATGGAGGGGTTTAGGAGGTGAGTGAGTGAGAGAGGGAGGAAGAGATGGAAGATCACGGTTAGTTGCAGCGTTTGAGTGTGGGAAAGAATACCAGTATCTATCTATCATGCGGTCTATCTATCTATCTGTCCATCTATCGGTCTATCTAGTGGTTTGCAATGGTAATGGTAATAGTTTGCATAGCTCTCCCGATAGCATAGTCATGAGGAATGCTGAAGGAGGAGATGTAGGAGGAAAACGAAGATAAGGAGGCGGATAAGAAAGAAGAATGCAATGAAGTTAAAACGAATCACTCAAGACAAAAATAATGAGGATGAGAAATGACAGAACACTACTACTACTACTACTACTACTACTACTACTGCCACTACTGTTCATCATTGCTTTCATCGACATTAATTACGACAGAGGTGTGGCGGAGGTGTGAACAAGGAATCTTCTCGTAATGTTCTCAGCCGAGGCGAGGATAGTGCCAAGCGGAAACTCAGATAACGAGAGCCGTATTATCGTTGTTAACAGTCATCCGATAAGAGGATCCGCAGTGTAACACGGAAATACTAACAAGACGTAAATCTCCATCTTCAAAGTTATCAGCCGGCGTGAGAAAGGTGCTCATTGGAATTCTCTCGAGATAAGGATGAAAAAATGTACCACGTGGAATTCGAAGATAAGGATGAGCATGTTGAATTGCAATAGTAGTGATAATAATAATAACAATAATTATAATAATAATAATAATGATGATGATAATAATAATAATAATAATAATAATAATAATAATAATAATAATAATAATAATAACAATAATAATAATAATAACAATGTCTGTGATTATGAAGATGAAAATAATAACGAGAGAGAGAGAGAGAGAGAGAGAGAGAGAGAGAGAGAGAGAGAGAGAGACGTAATTATAAGAAATTAAGAGGAGCCAGTTAAAAGTGGCTCATCATCATAACGTAACACACACACACACACACACACACACACACACACGAATTAGTATAGAGAAAAAAATATAGAGTTGTTCATGAGTGCAACAGGTCCTTTAAACCGAGAAAGGGTAAGGGTACGCGACACCCCTCCCTTCTCTCTCTCTCTCTCTCTCTCTCTGCAGTGAGATAGGATCAGGGACAGATTAAATATCTCGATTAGACCAACCGATGCGTTTCTCTCTCTCTCTCTCTCTCTCTCTCTCTCTCTCTCTCTCTCTCTCTCTCTCTCTCTCTCAGTATTCACTCCCATGACCAAAAATGCAACATTCCTACTAAATCCGAGGACCATCATGTGGCAACACTGTCCGAGAGGTGCCTTGACCCCATTTTCGTTCCATATTTGAATAGCGATGAGATTCTTTTTTTATACATTTTCTTCTTATATTATTGTTTTCTATACTTGGGACAGTTTTTAAGGGTGCTGGTTTGTCAATGTAAGTGGTTATTTATAGTTTGTCTTCTGCATCTTGTCCTTCACGCCTTTCCTTTCTACTTCTTTTGCAATGAAGAACAACAATGTCATATGGAGTACAAATGACGGACTTATTTCAAATCCTAATCAACGATGTAAGTCTTTTGATATCTCCTCTCTTTCATACAATATTTCCAGCATTTATTACAACACACACACACACACACACACACACACACACACACACACACACACACACACTCTCTCTCTCTCTCTCTCTCTCTCTCTCTCTCTCTCTCTCTCTCTCTCTCTCTCTCTCTCATTTCAGCCCATCATAAGATAGATAGATGGATAGATAGATAGATAGATAGAGAGTAGGCATACATTGCCTATATGTATGTATGTATGTATATATGTATGAATGTGCATTTCTGTCAGTGTGAATGCATGCAATGTAGTAATGAATGCAATTAATGTACATAAATTAAGGTACTGTCTAATTCTTTGAGCCATTTTCTTGTCTTACAGCAGACAATACATAATTACATGCCTCAGGGCGAAATAAAACTATTGTTATTATTATCATTATTATTATTATTATTATTATTATTATTATTATTATTATTATTATTATTATTATTATTATCATTATTATTATTATTATTATTATTATTATTATTATTATTATTATTATTATTATTATTATTAGTATTGTTGTTGTTATCATTATTATTTTTTATTGCTATTAGAAAAGACGAAGACGAAGAAGAAAAGAAGAAAAAAGAAAATAACGAAGAACTAAAAACAAGACAAAAACAAATCATTACACACACAATTCAGTGACGGCATCGCCCCAAACAATACATCATCGCCCTTCCATCTCACGGCAGGTGTGGACAGGTAGCAGAGACTCACCTGGCCACGGGAAGATTTCGACGGGACATCACATAGGCAGACCAGGTGGGCACGTGGCCAAACCTGGGAGGGTAGAAGGAAGGAAGGGGGAGAGAAGGAGAGAGGGAGAGAGGAGAGAGGGAGAGTGTAGTTTCATGACCACCTCGACTCCACAACATTCTCTCTCTCTCTCTCTCTCTCTCTCTCTCTCTCTCTCTCTCTCTCTCTCTCTCTGAACTATGGGAAACACACCGATCGTTTCCATAAATATTCATAAACATTTTCTCTTCTTTCTTCTTCTTTTCATCAGGTGAAGTCTCTCACCTCCTGTTTATTTTCCTCCTCCTTCCTTCCTTTCTTTCTCCTTCCTCTTCCTCTGATAACCACCGGTGACTTTCTTCCCTTTTCTCTCCGTCCCTCCCTTCCTTCCCCCAATCCCACTTCCCTTTCCTACCATCCAGCCATCTCCCCCTTTCTCCTCCCATTAATAATATTTCTCTTCCTCTTCCGTCCTTTTTAACACTGGTATTTTTGTTTATATATTTACTCATGCGTTTGTCTATCTATCCACCTACCTATCTATCTATCTGTCTGTCTGTCTGTGTGTCTGTCTACCTATCTATCAGTCTGTCTATCTATGCAACTATTCATCTAACACTATTTTTTTCACATTATACGACAACGCACGAAAAGGGGAATCAATGAAAAGACTGGAACGATTTCTCTATTTTTAATCAAGACGAAAGCGAGGAAAAGAAAAGGTCGGTAAGTACGTAGCGTGTGAACGACGAAGGAAAGAACAGACAACGCAACGCTCTCTCCTTAGGAAGATGGACAGAATAAGGACGTGAGTATATACTGAGTCTATAGAGGGAATGGAAAAACAATCTCTATAGAAAGTTGGACATCACAGGTGAGGTGAAAGAATATATTGTTGAAGGAGTGAATGGAGGAAAAAGGAAGGTAGAGGGAAGAGGTGGGAAGAATCTGATAATTACAAAGCCATAACAAATATCTAAAGAAAGTTGGACATCACAGGCACGGTGGGAAAGAATGTATTGTTGGAACACTGAATGGGAGAAAAAGAAAGGTGGATAGAGGAGGCGTGAAGAATATGGTAGTTAGAGAGTGTGCAACAAATTATCTAAAGAAAGCTGGACATAAGAAGCAAGGTGAAAGAATAAAATATTATCCTGAAACAGAGAAAGGAGGAAAAAGAATGATGGATGGAGGAGGTGGAAAGAATACAGTAGTTACAGAGCCAGTGTATAACAAATAACTATAGAAGGTGGAACATAGGTGGCAAGACGAACGAATATATTGTCTACCTGTGAGTGAACGAAAAAAGAAAGTCTCTATTGAAGAACCGTGGGAAGAATATGGCAGTTACAGAGGCGAGATTAAGATATGTTGTTTTAGGTGAGTGAAAAGAATCTCGTTAGGAAGGTGGACAGACGAGGCGGGAAGATTGAGCAGTTCAATAAAGGCATACGCTATAGCTGCGCGTGGCCTCGGTGCTCATCTACGTCGCACTGACAAGTCTATTATTGTCTGTAGTCAGTTTTATGTCCACAAGATGGCAGCACCTTCGTCACATCCCTTTAGGCTATGTTAGGACACGTTCTCTTGAAATAAAAATAAAAGTATAATAAAATGAGGTAAAGAAAGTGGTCATATATACTATTTTATCACAAACAAATTATGACTGATAATGAATGAAGAGCCAATAAGGTAGATATTAATTTAGTGTTTTTACAATAGAGAAGTTGGGTGAAGGGATGAAGGGTGAGGATTGGTGGGTGAAGGGGTGAAAGGTGAGCATTGATGGGTGAAGGGAATAAGGGTGAACATCGGTTTGGTGAACTTTAGTCACAGTAGTTGGGGGAGTTTATTAGTGAATGGAAAAAAAATCTAAGGAAGGTAGGAAGACTATGCAAGGCGAAGCAACGAGTAATTACACAACAAATGCATAAGTGTGTGTCTGTCACCTTTACTATCTGTACTCCACACACACCTGCCCACACCTGTCATCTTACCCCACGCCCACTGAAACACCACCTCCTCTTCTTCCTCTTCCTCCTCCCTCTCTTTCTCCATCTTCTCCACCTCCTCGTAAGTCCGCTAATCTCGTCACGACCCAAATATGTGTGTGTGTGTGTGTGTGTGTGTGTGTGTCGCCCTACACCCGTGACAGTCACCTGAGCCTCTCTCTGCGTTTCGATACATACACACTTATTACCGCCACAACCACCATCACCACCTTTGTCACCATCACCATCACCCCCACAATCATCACTGCTGTCATTATACTTCTACTACTCATCTTTCGCCTATAGCTACCTTCTCTTCCTTCTCAAAACTTACTCCTGTCTTCCCCCCTTCTTTACGCGTACACCACCACCATCACCACCAGCTAGACATTACCACCAGTCCGCCAGCCAGTCTGAGCCAACCGCTAGCACCCCCCACCCTCTCCCTCTCCCCATCCTTCCCTCCCTCACTCCCTCACTTTACAACCGTCGCTTCCTCACTCCACCGCCACCACCACCACCATTGCACTTAACATTCCCTTCCACCGCCGCTCCACACAAGCTGAACAATCCACTCCACCGTCACTTCACCACTTCTCCACCAGCACCTCCCCTCCACTAAGCTTTCTCCACTGTTGTTTGGCTATCACCAGCACTTCTCAAATTAAATATGGAAGTTACAGAGCCAGTTTATAATAAAATATCTATAGAAAACTCGAGACCGGAGTCAAGATGAAATGATATAATGTCTAAGCAGTGAACAAACGAAAAAATGAAAGATCGTAACTATATATACTGTACTACTACTACTACTACTACTACTACTACTACTACTACTACTACT
>NC_066571.1:1939560-1962060 GCF_024679095.1 Eriocheir sinensis
ATGAACAGAAAGGGGAGAGAGGGAGAGAGGGAGAAAGGGAGAGGAAAGGAGAGAAAGGAAGGGGAAGACATGAGAGTGAGAAAGGGAGGGATGAAGAAGAAAAAAGGAAGAAAGAAGACAAGAAGAAAGAGAGATAGAGAGGGGGAAGGAAGGGCAAGGGCGGGTGTTTGAGGGACAAGGGGGGGCGGGGGGGGAAGGGGGGGGGGCGAAGGCGTGGATGAGGGAGGATTATATGGACGTTTTTACTTTATATGGTTGGGGCTGAGCTGTACCCCCCCTCCTCCTCCTCCTCCTCCTCCTCTCCCTCTTCCTCCTTCTAATCTTCCTTCTCCTCCCTCGTATCTCCCTTCTCCTCGTCCTTCTCCTTCTCCTGAGCACACACACACACACACACACACACACACGCGCGAACATGAGAAGAAGGGAGGAAGAAATGGAAACTGATGAAGGAAGGATTGAAGAAAAGAATGTGCGATAAGAAACCAAGGAAAAAGAAAGTGAAAGAAGAGAAAGAATGATGAAGGAAAGGAGTAAGAGAAGAAGTGGAGGAGAGAAGATGCAGAAGGAGAGAAGTATTGAGGAAGGGAAAGGAGGAGAAAAAAAAAAGAGGAGGGAATGGAAGGATGAATGGGGAAAAGGAGGAAAGGAGGGAAAGAAGGAAGGGAAAGAGTGAAAGAAGGAGAGAGAAAAGAATGAAGGAGAAAGAAGAAAAACTGGTTGTAAGGAAAGAAGGAAAAGAGGAAAGATTGACCGATGGAGGGAGAGAGGGAAAGAAGAACAGAGAAAGAGCGAAGGATGGAAAGAAGGAAGGGAAAAAGCGAAAGAAGGAGAGAGAGGAAAATAATGAAGGAAAAAGAAGGAAAACTGGTTGTAAGGAAAGAAGGAAAAGAGGAAAAGATTGAGAGATGGAGGGACAGAGGGGAAGAAGACCAGAGAAAAAGCGAAGGATGGAAAGAAGGAAGGGAAAGAGCGAAAGAAGGAGAGAGAGAAAAGAATGAAGGAGAAAGAAGAAAAACTGGTTGTAAGGAAAGAAGGAAAAGAGGAAAAGATTGAGATGGAGGGACAGAGGGGAAGAAGACCAGAGAAAAAGCGAAGGATGGAAAGAAGGAAGGGAAAGGGCGAAAGAAGGAGAGGAAAGAATGAAGGAGAAAGAAGAAAAACTGGTTGTAAGGAAAGAAGGAAAAAAAGGAAAGATTGAGCGATGGAGGGAAAAAGGGAAAGAAGAAATGAAAAAATGCGAAGGATTGAAGTGATGATGAAAAGGAGAAAGGGAAAGGCGCAAATAAGGAAGAGGGAAGTGGAGAAAGAAGGAAGTAGGAAGAGAAGAGGAGACAAGGAGGAAGGAAGGGAGGAAAGGAAGAAGATAAAGAGGACGGAAGGAGGGAAAGAGGGAAATAAATAGGAAGAGGAAAAGATAGAGAGAGGAAGAGATGGAGGAAGGGAGGGAAGAATGTAAGAAGAGGAGAGAGGGAGCCCGAGAGGAAGAAAGGGAGGAGAGGAAGGAGGAGATAGGGAGGACGGGAACAAGGGAGGGAGGGAAATAAATAGAAAGAGGAAAGGATGTAGAGAGGAGAAGATGGAGGAAAGGAGGGAAGAAAGTAAGAAGAGGAAGGAAGGGAGGAAAGGAAGGAGATAGAGAGGACGAGAAATGGAGGAAGGGGGGGAAGAAAGTAAGAAGAGGAGAGAAGGAGACGGAGGAAGGAAGGGAGGAAAGGAAGGAGGAGACAGAGAGGACGGGAACAAGGGAGGGAGGGAAATAAATAGAAAGAGGAAAGGATGTAGAGAGGAGAAGATGGAGGAAAGGAGGGAAGAAAGTAAGAAGAGGAAGGAAGGGAGGAAAGGAAGGAGACAGAGAGGACAGAAGGAGGGAAAGGGGAAAATAAATAGGAAGAGGAAAGGATGTAGAGAGGAGATGGAGGAAGGGGAGGGAAGAAAGTAGGAAGAGGAGAGAAGGAGCCCGAGAGGAAGGAAGGGAGGAGTCACGTGTTAAATATTAGCCATTTAATTAGTACTGCATGACCCAGCGTTGCCAGCGTGTGAAGACGGCGTACATGCAGTGTTGCCAAGCCCCGCCCCGTCTGGTCTCTCTCTCTCTCTCTCTCTCTCTCTCTCTCTCTCTCTCTCTCTCTCTCTGTGTGTGTGTGTGTGTGTGTGTGTGTCGTTACAACACCAACATAGGTAGAAGCAGCAACAACAACAACTACTACTACTACTATTACTACTACTACTACTTCTACTGTTACTACTACCATCACCAAGACTGAATAGAAATAAAAGCAATCCCAACAACAACACCAATAATAATAATAATAATAATAATAATAATAATAATAATAATAATAATAATAATAATAATAATAATATCATCAATGATAATAACAATAATAACAACAATGGTGAGCACCTTCCCCGCCCGGCACATACCTCCGCTGTTTACACTTTCAGCCTTTTCTCCCTCCCTTCCTTCTCGTGTCCCTCCTTCTCTCTTATAGGTCAAGTGATGGAACAAGTGGTGGGGGTGAGGGGGAGGAAGAGGCGTGGGAGGAGGTGGGTGGCTTGGTGGGTGGATGAGTGGAATAGGCAAGTGGGCGTAACCTTTAAAATCCTCCACCACCTTCGCCCTCACCACCACCACCACCACCACCACCACCTGGGAGCGGAGGCAACAGCAGCAGAAGGCTGTTGTTGCCTCCGACTACTACTGCTGCAAGCAGCAGTAGTAGTAGTAGTAGTAGTAGTAATCGCAGCAGTCGTCGTCGTCGTCGTCGTCGTAACAGTAGTAGTGGCAGTAGTAGCATCAGCAACAACAACAGCAGCAGTAGTAGCAGTAGTAGTAGTTTTTTTTTTCTTTTCTTTTCCTGATGGTCAGTCCCAGCCCGTAATGGTGCAAACAAGTGTTTTTAGTGGAGTCATCGTGTTAAGTAGTAATAGTATTAGTGGTAGTAGTAGTGGCAGCAGCAGCACAGAGGTGAAGGCGTAGCCAGCGCGGGCAAGGGGTGAGCTTGAGCTCCAGCGTTCAGGCGTCGCCGACGGCTGGTTGTTTTCAACCAAAAGTCGAAGATAAACCTCACACTCTCCATCAATCCTCAGATCTTTACTTCGATCAAAACTTTGGTCACATGGATCTGCGAGGAGCAGCGTGAGCCTCAAGAAGCCTCAAGAAGCGCCACCAAGAACACTCGCCGCCGCAGGCACAGGTCAGGGCCGAGCAGCGAGGCCCCTCGAAGGTCGATAGCGACATGGACCTCGAAGTGAAGATGAGGATGAAACGCAATGGTAGAAACGGCGACTGTGATGTGTGTGTGTGTGTGTGTGTGTGTGTGTGTGTGTGTGTGTGTGTGTGTGTGTGTGTGTGTGTGTGTGAGGCCCGTACAGCAGCTCATCCTTAAGAAGACTCCATGAACCCCGGAACATTGCGAACCTGCCCCACCTTACTCTTCCCCGCCCCATCCTACCTCCCATACCCCACCCCCGCCAGGGACAGGGGTAGGGTACTGAGGGGGGGTTGCTGGGGGCACAGTAAGGGCCTGGGGTGATGTTGAGGGGGGTTATAACACTACTACATCGCACCTGTCTCACCCCTACCTGTGTGCGCAGACCATATTGTAACCAGGTGACGGCGTAGGGGGAGGAACAAGTGTAATGGGGAAGAATGAGGGTTGTGCAGGTGTAGGGGAGAGTGGCGGGGGAGAATGAGCGTTGTATGATGGGTTGGGTGATGTGTGGGGGATGAACTGTTGGGGTGTGTGGAGGGGGTAAGGGAGAGAAGGGGCATAGGTTATTGGGGATAAATTGAAGACGTGTTTGTGTGGAGGGGCTGATGGGGGATAAGAGGGGGTGTAGGCTGTTAAGGGTATGACAAATATGTGTGTTTGTGCGTGCATGGAGGGGAGGTCGAGGGGGTGGGGGAGACAGGATGCTGGAGGTATATCAATGGTGTGTGTCTGTGGAGTGGGGCTGAGAGGGGGGGGGGGGGGAAGAAGCGTTGAGGGGTTCGGCGGTGGGGGGGAAAGGTTGAGGGAGGGAGAATAGGTAGTGGGGAGGGACAGGCTGTCGGGGGTATAGGAGAGGAGTGTGTTTATGGAAGGGGTTGCGAGGGGGTATGAAAGGTGTTGTGGTGGGGGGGGAATGGGTTATATTGAGATAGGTTGTGGGGGGGTAGGTTGTGGGGGTAAATTAAAGGTGTGTCTTTGGGAGGAGAGAGGGAGGCAGAGGCGTTGTGGGGAGGTAGACTAGGGGGGGGATAGGCTGTGGGGGGGCTTGGTTGTGGGGGGGAGGTCATGGGGGGGATAGGTTGTGGGGGTAAATTAAAGGTGTGTGTCTTTGGAAGGGGAGAGAGGGAGGCAGAGGCGTTGTGGGGAGGTAGACAAGGGGGGGGGAATAGGCTGTGGGGGGGCTTGGTTGTAGGGGGGAGGTCATGGGGGGGATAGGTTGTGGGGGGTAAATTAAAGGTATGTGTCTTTGGAAGGGAAGGAGAGGGGGGCAGAGGCGTTGTGGGTGGGGGCTTGGTTGTGGGGGGGGGGGGGGAATAGGACGTGGGTGGAAAAGATTGAAGGGGGTAAAGGTGTGAGCTTGTGGAAGGGGTGAGAGAGGGAGGGAAGGGGGGAGGGGAAAGAGGGGGGGGGTAGTGGGGTGTAGGTTTAGGTCCTCTCTCTCCCTGGTCAGCGATGTGTCAGTGTCATCTCCCCACTCCATCACCCCCCCCTCACTTTGTCACCCCCTCATCACCCCTCTGCCCCATCATTACCTCTTTAGCCTCTCTCACCCCCCCCTTCTTCTCCTCTTCCTCCTCTTCATCCTCCTCCTTTCCTTCACTTCCTTCCTCCTCTTCATCTTTTCCTTTTCTCCATCATCGTCTCATTATCATTTCCCCCTCTTTCTCCTCTTCATCATTTCCTTTTCTCCATCATCGTCTCATCATCATTTCCTCTCCTTCCTCCTCTTCTTCATCATTTCCTTTTCTCCATCATCGTCTCATCATCATTTCCTCCTCTTCCTCCTCTTCATCATTTCCTTTTCTCCATCATCGTCTCATTATCATTTCCTCCTTCTCCTCCTCATCATCCTCCTCCCTTCTTTCACTTCCTTCTCCTCATCATCATTTCCTTTTCTCCATCATCGTCTCATTATCATTTCCTCCTTCTCCTCCTCATCATCATCATATTCCTTCCCTATTATCTTCTTCACCATCATCTCCACCTCCTCCTAACCCCCATCTTCATTTCAATATCACAATCACAACATCTCTTTTGGCCACTCCTCTGAGCGCTTTTTGTGGGAGCAGCGAATAGCGTTTTTTTATTTTTTATTATTGTTTCTTTTTTTTTGCCCTTGAGCTGCTTCCTCTGCTGTAAAAAATAAATAAATAAAAATAAAATAAATAAATAAATAAATCATCCTCACCATCTCCTCCTTTCCTCCCCTCTTCCATCATCACCATCTTCTTCATCACCATTCCTTTCCTCCCCTCTTCCATCATCACCATCTTCTTCATCACCATTCCTTCCTAATTCTCCTCTTCCCTACCATCTCCTCCTCCTCCTTATACCCCTTGTCTTCAACTCACTGTCACCATCTCACTATCATCCTCACCATCACCTCCGTTTCCTCCCCTCTACCATCATCACCATCTTCTTCATCACCATTCCTTCCTAATTCTCCTCTTCCCTACCATCTCATCCTCCTCCTTATACCCCTTGTCTTCAACTCACTATCACCATCTCACCATCATCACCATCACCTCCGTTTCCTCCTCTCTACCATCATCACCACTCCTTCCTCCTCCCCTTCATTACCATCTTCTCCTCATCTTCACCCAACCCCATCCTCATCTCAAAATCACTAACACCCTCATATCTCCCTCCCCTCTACCCCATCACCATCTTCTCCCCCCTTCTCATCATGCACGTACTCCCACCTCTACGCCATCACCTCCTCCCCACCCTCCTCATCCTCCCCCTCCTCCCCACTCTCGACAGGATGAGGAGTGAGCATACTTGTCATTCCCTCCCCACGCCCTTCCCTTCCTCCCCACTTCACTTTCCTCGCCTCCCTTCATGCCTCCCTTCACCCATCTCCTGTCTTCATCACTCCCTTCCTTCACCCTAATCTTCCTTCCACTCCCTTCTTTAATCTTTCGCCTTCTTTCCCTTCTTCTCTTTAAAATTCCCTTCCTTATCATGTGACCCTTCATCCCTATCCTCCTTTTACTCTTTCTCTGTCTCCTCCTTCTTCTTTCCTTTCCTTGCTTCCCTTCACGGTTTCTTTCTTTCCCTTCTCTTCATTACTCCCTTCCTTATCCTCAGCCTTTCTTCACCCTTATCTTCCTTCTACTCCCTCCCTTAATCTTTCGCCTTCTTTCCCTTCTTCTCTAACATTCCCTTCCTTGTCATGTGTCCCTTCATCCCTATCTTCCTTTTACTCTTTCTCTCTCTCCCCCTTCTTCTTTTACTTCCCTTCGCATTTTCCTTTCCTTGCTTCCCTTCTCTTCATCACTCCCTTCCTTATCTTCACTGCCCCTTCATCCCTATCTTCCATTCACTCCCTCTCTTCTTCTTTTGTCTCCCTTCATATTACATTTTCTTCACTTCCTTTCATGGCTCCCCTCTTTATCACTCCTTTATCTTTATTCTCCCTTCATCCCCATCTTTTCACCTCCCCCTTTTCTTCTTCTTCCTCTTTCCTTCACAGTTCACTTTCCTTGCTTTCCTTCCTGTCTCCCTTCTCTAATGTCCTCTAATTATCACTCCCTTCATCCTCGTTCTCCTTCTACGACCTCCCTTCTTTCTCTTTCACTCCCTTTCACTTTCTACTTTGCTTCCCTTCATGACTCCTTTTCGTCCCCTTCTCTTAATTTTCCTTTCAGTCACCCTTCATTTTCACCTTCCTTTTTTACCCTTCCCTTCATCCTTTTCTTCCTATTCTCTCTTCCATTCACCTTCCCTACTCCCCCCCTCTTCACTCCTCTCCTCCCTTCCCTACTCCCCCCTCTTCACTCTTCTCCTCCCTTCTACCTCCTTTCCTTTCATTCTTTCCATCTCTCCTTCTTCCCTTCATCCCTTCCTTCATCTTGGTCTTCGCCTTTCTCCTTCCTTCGTAATAATCTCTCACCCCCATTTCCGTCCTTCCCATCCTTCCCTTCTCTCTTATTTACGCCACGATTCATGTCTCCTTCCCTCTCTTCCTTTCACCCACGCTTCATCTTAATCATCTCCTTACTCCTCCCTTCTTGATAACCTTTCGCCTTCCCTTTTTTTTCTTCCTTACACTTCCTAGTTATTTTCCTACTCCTTTCTTCATTCTCTCCCTTCTATTCTTTCTCCTTCTTTCTTACCTTTAACTTTTTTTTATTGTTACCTCCTCTTCCCTTTTTTCGTTGTGAGCTTCTTCATTCTCCCACTACTAACTATGCTTTTCTTTTTTTTTGCGGCTAAAGAAACAGCTCAAGGGCAACAAAACAAAAAAAGGTGTTAAAAAAAAGCCCACTAATCGTTATGTTCTTCTTTTCTCTTCCTCCTCTTCAATTTACCTTTTCCTTTCTATACTTTTCTTTCCTTTCCTTTCTGATGCCTTTGTTATGTCTTTCTGTCATCCCTTCCTTCTTCCGAGGCCTTCTTTCACCTTTCATTCGCACCCTTTTTGTTTTCCTTATCTTTTCCTCCCTTCTTATCCATGCTTTCATTCATATCTTCTTCCTTGTCTTCCCTTCACCCCTTTCTTCATCTTTATTTTCCCTTTTCTCCTCCCTTTTAATAGTCTTTGAGCCCCATTTTTGTCTCCTCTTCCCTTTCCCCTCCTTTTTTTCTTCCATGCCGTATCTTCTTCCTTGTCTACCCTTCACCCCTTTCTTCATCTTTATTTTCCCTTTTCTCCTCCCTTTTAATAGTCTTTGAGCCCCATTTTTTGTCTCCTCTTCCCTTTTCCCTCCTTTTTTTCTTCCATGCCCTATCTTCTTCCTTATCTTCCCTTCATCCCTTTCTTCATCTTTATTTTCCCTTTTCTCCTCCCTTTTAATAGTCTTTGACCCCCATTTTTGTCTCCTCTTCCCTTTCCCCTCCCTTTTTTTTATCCATGCCTTCCTTCATATATTCTCCCTTATTTTCCCTTCATTCCTTCCTTCATCTTTATTTTCCCTTTTTCTCCTCCCTTTTAATAGTCTTTGAGCCCCATTTTTTGTCTCCTCTTCCCTTTCCCCTCCCTTTTTTTTATCCATGCCCTCCTTCATATCTTCTTCATCCCTTCCTTTATCTTTATTATCTCATGGCTCCTCCTTCCTTGATAACCTTTCACCGTCCTTTTTCTTCCCTATCTTTACCTCTTCGCCTTCCTCCTTTCATCCCTTCCTTCATCTTGGTCTTTATATTGCACATTTCTTTCACCACCATTTTTATTTTTCCCATCTTTCTTTCCTCTCGTATTTATGCTTTCATTCATAACTTCTTTTCCATCTTCCCTTCATTCCTCTTCTTTCATCTTAATCTTCCCTTCACTCATCCATTCTTAACTATCTTTCATCTCCATTTCTGTCTTCTCCTTTTTCCCTCTTCCTCTTCTCTTATTTATGCCCCGTCTCCTTCCCTTCATTCCTCCTCCTCGCTCGTCTTCATCTATACATCCTTCCTCCGCCTCCTCGCCCCTCTCCTTACTTTCCTCCACCTTCTCCTCAATTGGTATGGCTTATTAATAAAGATCCTTCCACCCCTTTTCTCCACTTTTATTTCTCTCCGTCTCCTCAAGTTCTGTTCCCCTTTTCTCTTTTTTTCCTCCCGCCTTCAGTCTTAACCTTTTCTTCCCCATTTTCTTCTTCATTCTTTTATTCCCCCTTTCTTCTCTCTATTCCACCCCTTCCTTTCCGCCTTTTTTCCTCTCCATTCTTTTTTTTCTCTTCCTTTTTCTTCCTTCTATCCTATTCCTTCTCTTCCTTTATCCTATCCTTTCTCTTCACTTTTTTTTCTTCAAGTCCATCTTCATTATTTTCTTCCCTCTATCCTGTTCCCTCTCTTCCCCCTTTTTTCTGTAAGTTTCTCTTCATTCTTTTCTTCCTCTTTCCTCCCATTATTCTATTGTTTTCTACTTATTTTCTGCAAGCCCTTCTTCATTTTTCTTCAGACGTTGCCTTGTTTTTCTTTTTTCTTTTTCATCCTCTATTCTCAGTCTCCCTTCATCTCCATCTTCCTTTCACAATCTCCCTTTCTTCTTTCGCCTAATTTTCATCACCTTCTTTCTTTCATCTCTTTCCATCACTCCCTTCCTTATCTTCCTTATCTCCCTTCATCCCCATCTTCTCTTCACCTTCTAACTTTTCCTTCTAATTGTTCTTCCAGTCATTCTTCATTCTTCTAATTCTGCTGTGTATCTTCTTCCGCTTTCTTCCCTTTGACCTTTTAACTTCTTTTCCTATTTTCCTACACTCCTCTCTTCCTTCTTCCTCTTCTGACTCTGCTGTGTTCCTTCTCCTTTTTTCCCTGTAACCTTTTTATGTTGCCTCCTCTTCTCATTTTTTTTCAACTATCAATTCTTTTCCACCTGAATCTGCTATGTTCATCCTATCTCCTCCTTCCCTTTATTTTACCACTTTCTTCCCTTTTTTTTCACAGGTCTTTCTTCTCCTTATGCAATCATGTTTTCCACTCCTGTCCCTTCCCCGCCATTTCCTTCCTCTCCTTTTTTTTTTTTCTTCAAGCATTTCTTCAGTTTTCTCCACACTCAGCTATGTCCTCCCTTTTCTCTTCTCTTATCCTTTCCCTACCCTTTCCTTCGTATCTCTCCTCCCCACTACTCCTCTCCCCTCATCCTTTTTTTTTTTTTTTTACCGCAGAGGAGACAGTGCAAGGGCGTAAAAAAAAAGGAAAACAAAACAATAATGAAAAAAAAAAGCCCGCTACTTACTGCTCCTAAATAGAGTAGAGTGGCCTTCCTTCTTCTCCCCATTACCCAGGGCAGCCAAAGTTTAAAGAGAGTAGCAAGGGAGGTAATGTTCTCCCCCAGGGCAGCCCTACCTCAAGAGAGTAGCGTCCCTTTCTGACCCTCTCAAGTACCTGGGCCTCACATCTTGCACCCCCTACCTCACCTTGGCACTTGTAAAACACACACCTGTCATCTTACACAGCCTATACACCTGTCAACCTACCAGCCTATACAACTGTCACCCTACACAGCCTATACACCTGTCACCGTACACACCCTACACAGCATTTTCACCTGCCAACCTATACAGGCGACACAGCCCATACACCTGCCTAATTTTCGCCCGTCATCTACACAGCATTAACTTACCTGCCCTGTTACACTTACAAATGGCACTTTAAAGCTCACATCTGTCACCCTACCCTACTTTTCACCTGTCACCTACATAGCATTAACCTACCTGTCCTACACTCACACCTGACACCTAAAACCTCACCTGTCACCCTACACACCACCCTACACCTGTCTCCTCACCTATCACTAACTTACCTCTCATGCTACGCTCACACCTGACACCAAACACCTCATTTAAAAGACCACCTCTGTCACCTTACACAGCCTACACACCTCACACACCTGCCTACTTCTCACCTGTCACCTTACACTTTCACGACACCACCTCAGCTGTCGCCCTACATCCATTACGGCACCCTAGTCACACCTGATACTGCGAGGCCCTACCATCTCTCTCTCTCTCTCTCTCTCTCTCTCTCTCTCTCTCTCTCTCTCTCTCTCTCTCTCTCTCTCTCTCTCTCTCTCTCTCTCTCTCTCTCTCTCTCTCTCTCTCTCTCTCTCACACACACATACGTCATCACATAGGCGTCATCACAAGCTCACCTCATCACCCAACAACCTCCTCCTCCTCTTCCTCCTCCTCCTCCTCCTCCCCCTCCTCCTCCTCCTCCTACTGCTGATCCTCTTTCTCCCTTCGTGGCGAGGCAAAGCACGTCTCTCTAAATCCTTGTGTCTCATGCTGATGTTTCACTCCGTGTGTGTGTGTGTGTGTGTGTGTGTGTGTGTGTGTGTGTGTGTGTGTGTGTGTGTGTGTGTGTGTGTGTGTGTGTGTGTGTAGCAGAAAAAGAAACCGTGACTATAATCGGAGGAAAGACACGACCAATACTACTACTACTACTACTACTACTACTACTACTACTACTACTACCACTACTACTACTACTACTACTACTACTACTAATAATAATAATAATATAATCAATGGAAATACCAGCACTCCCACCTGATGGCATTTTTACATAATAGACCTAAAAAAATAAGAGAGAGAAACTCTTACAACACCTCTTACTTTTATAATTTCTGAGGAAAAAGTAAACTAAATTAAAGGTGAAGACAAAAACTTAATAAGATTGCAACACATACTTACATTTCTCTGCGTGATGCCTCGTCATAGTGAGGGAGGAGGAGGGGGAGGAGGAGAAGGAAGAGGAAGAGGAGGAGGAGGAAGAGGAGGAGGAGGAGGGGGAGGAGGAAACATGGAAATATAGGCAACAGAAAGCCTATTGGCTCATTATGAGGTTGCGCGCTCTGGTGACTTAATCTGCTCGACAGCCACTTGGTGCCCGCAGAGCAGATGAAAGCACCTCGATGTTCAGTGTACTCCTGACGCAACGAAATGACGGTCGATTCGACTTTTGAAGGAGTTAATGGTATTTGCATTTACTACTTCTGAGGGAAGATTTTTCCAGTGGCGGATGACTCGGTTTGAGAAGAAACTCCAGCTTATGTCTGTGCTACATCAGTTATGTTGAATGGCTAAACCGCTATTTCTAGTTCTTGAGGTGGTTTGCAGTTCAAAGAACTTGGAGTGATAAACGTTGCAGAACTTTTTCAGGTCCTTATAGACTTGAATCATATCCCCTCGTAGGCGTCTTTTCTCCAGTGTAAAGAGATTGAGTCACTTGAGTCGTTGATCCCTTTCCAGTAAATCAATGTCCTTTCTGTAATTAGGAGACCAGGTCTGTACTGCATACTCATGGTGCGGTCTTGCCATGGAATTATACAAGGATAACATTACGTCGGCGTTTTACACTCGAATTTCCTCGCTATGAACCCGAGCATAGCCTTGACTTGTTATATGCTTATTTACAATGCTTCACGCGTTTCAGGCCACTGCTGATGGTGACCCCGAGATCCGATTCCTCCTGCACCGCCTGCAGAGGTTTTCCATGCATGTTGTATACATATATGTATGGTTACTATTTCTGGACCCAATGTGCAGGACTCTGCATATGTCAACATCAAAGGACATTTGCCACTTTTCAGACCATCCGATGATTTGATTGAGGTCCTTTTGGATGATTTCGCAGTTGGAATTACCCCAAAGGACCTTGATCAAATCATCAAATGGTCTGAAAAGCGGCAAATGTCCTTTAATGTTGACAAATGCAATGTCATGCACATTGGGTCCAGAAATAGTAACCATACATACATCATGCATGGATGAAGGACGAAGAGGAAGTGGAGGAGAATATGAAGGTGGATGAGAAGAAGAAGAAGAACAAGGAGAAGAAGAAGAAGAAGTAGTAGTAGTAGTAGTAGTAGTAGTAGTAGTAGTAGTAGTAGTAGTAGTAGTAGCAGCAGAGGAAAAAGAAGATGAAGAAGAAAAAGAAGAAGAAAAGAAGAAAAAGAAGAAAAACAACAACAACAACAAGAAGAAGAAAAAACAACAAAAAATAAGAACAGGAAAAGAGTAGGAAAAAAAATGAAACGAAGAAGAAAAAGAAGAACAAGAAGAAAAGAAGAATGAAAAGAAAAAAGGAGAAGAAGAAGAAGAAAAGGAAAAAAGAAGAGAAAAATAATAAAAAGAAATAGAAAAAAAAGAAGAAACAGACGAAGAAGAAGATATAGGAAAACAATAAGTAGAATTATTAGAAAAAGACACAAAAAAAAGATGAAACAGGAAAAAAATAGAAAAAAAATAGAAGGAAAAGAACATCAAAGAAAAAGAAAAAGAAGAAAACAAGAATGACTGCAGTACTTACCTGAAAACAAAGAAAGAAATCAATGTAATTAGTCTATTTTTACCTGGATCCCTACACCTCTCTCACCCACCCAACCCACTCACCCATCCACCCCACCTACTCGCCCATTAACATTCTAAACTTTACTCTTCCACCCAGTTATTCACCCCCATCACCCATCCATCCATCCTACTTATTCACCCATTAACATCTTAGAAATCATCCACCTATTTATTCACCCCATCACCCTTCATCCATCCATCCTACTTACTCACCCATTAAGATCATATTATTCATTCTCTCACATTTATCTATTCCCCCATTCTCTCACATTTATTCTCCCCATTTATTTATTCCAACATTCCCACATTTATTCTCTCATATATATTCTCTCACGTTTATTCCCCCATCACCCATGCACCCACTCACCCATTAACTTCCTATAATTCATTCTCCCATACATTTATTCACTTCCATCACCCATTCACCCATTAAGACCCAAAAACTACAGCCCTTGAAGCCCCCATTAGTATATCTTTTCTATGGTCGAAGCTTCTTACCTCTCGTTCCCCTCCATATATTCACCCTTATCACCTATTAATACCCTATAATCCACAAAGTCGTAAGTCATTTAATTTAGCTCCCAATAAACTCAACCACCACATATCCATCTATTCCACACATCATCCATATCCTCACCCAACCATTACTGTCATTAACTGTCCACACACTAATCCAATTCAAGGCAAAAAGTTAACCATATATGTTATTTAGTTTTGTTCAACTCATCCATCACACATACACGTCATCCACATCCTCATCCACCCATTAGTGTCATTAACTGTCCACACACTACCTCGTCTGCTGCCAAAAGTCATCCATATATGTCGTTTAACCTAGCTCTCATTAAGAACACTCATCCACCACACATCCACTTCATCCACATCCTCATCCACCCATTAGTGCCATTACCTGTTCACATAGTACCTCATCTCCTGCCAAAAGAGTCATCCATGTATGTCATTTAATCTAACTCTCATTAAGAACACTCATCCACCACACATCCACTTCATCCACATCCTCACCCACCCATTAGTGCCATTACCTGCTCACACACTGCCTCATCTACTGCCAAAAGAGTCATCCATATATGTCATTTAATCTAGCTCTCATTAAAAACACTCATCCACCACACATCCACTTCATCCACATCCTCATCCACCCACTAGAACCATTACATTCCACACACTACCTCATCTACTAACAAAAGTCATCCATATATGTCGTTTAATCTAGCTCTCATTAAGAACACTCATCCACCACATATCCACTTCATCCACATCCTCATCCACCCATTAGAACCATTACATTCCCACATTAACTCATCCACTGTCAAGTCATCCACGTCATCACCCATCCATTAGTGAAATTACCTGCCCACACTAACTCATCCACACAGACTCACCCTTCTTCAGTCCCTTCACTGATTCGCTGGTAAGGCCCCACCTGGAATACGCCGTGCAATTCTGGTCTCCTAATTACAGGAAAGACATTGAATTACTTGAGAGAGTACAGCGCCGCGCCACGAAGATGATACCATCACTGAGGACGAAACCCTATGAAGAACGACTCGAGCGACTCAACCTCTTCACGTTGGAAAAGAGACGACTGCGGGGAGACATGATACAAGTATTTAAGTACCTGAACAAGCTCAGCAACGTTGATCACTCCAAACTCTTCACGCTACAAACTAACCTGAGAACAAGAAACAATACCGACATCGGCAGGAGTTATTTCTCAAATAGAGTTGTTCGCCACTGGAACAGCCTTCCTGCAGAAGTGGTTAGCGCAGAGACCATCAACTCCTTCAAGAAACGCATTGATCGCCACTTTGCTGCAACGGATGTGAACTGAACGTTCCCAAGAGTAGGTACACAAGTGCTTTAATCCTTCCCTGCAAGCCACTCCTATGGCAAACGGATTGATTAAATCACTGAACGCAGGCAGCCTAGTAATGAGCCAACAGGCTTTCTGCTGCCTGCTAGTCCATGTTTCCATGTTTCACCCATTCTCCGCCTTCCCACGCATCCAACCACGCACCCACACTCACCCACATCTGCAACCTATCCAAACATTTCTATATCTGTTCACCCATTAATTCAACCAGCCACCCACACGCCCTCTCTCTCTCTCTCTCTCTCTCTCTCTCTCATACAGATTGAATGAGAGAGAGAGAGAGAGAGAGGAGAGGGCGAGAGAGAGAGGAGAGAGAGAGAGAGGAGAGAGAGAGAAGAGAGAGAGGAGAGAGGAGAGAGGAGAGAGAAGAGGAGAAAGGAGAAACTGATGGAAAAAGTGGAAAGGAAAAAGGAAAAAGAGAAAAGATAAAGAGGAGAGCATAAAGTGAAAGAGGAGGAGATGGGTTAGAAAAAAAGGAAAAATGAGAGCGAAAGGAGGTAGAAAAAGAAAAAAAGAAATGTAGTGGAAAGAAAACAGTTATGAGAAGGAAGAAAAATGAGAAAGAGAGAGAGAGAGAGAGAGAGAGAGAGAGAGAGAGAGAGAGAGAGAGAGAGAGAGAGAGAGAGAGAGAGAGAGAGAGAGAGAGATCTGTTATGACTTCCCAACTCGGCTAAGTCACCATAAACGTGACTGACACCTTATAAGTCAGAGGAGGAGGAGGAGGAGGAGGAGGAGGAGGAAGAGTAGGAGGAGGAGTGAGGTTACCGGAGCCTTATACTACCTTCTGAGGCTGCTGAAGGATTTAAGGAAGAGGAGGAGGAGGAGGAGGAGGAGGAAGAGGAGGAGGAGGAGGAGGAGGAGGAGGAGGAGGAAGAGGAGATGGCAAGCTCCTAAATGACACCACCTACACCCCTCCTCCCCTCCCTCCCTCTCCCCCTCCCCCTCCCTCCTCCTCTTCCCCTCCCTCCCACATCCATTCCTCTCCCTTCCCTGTCTTGTCTTGTCATCTCCAGCCTGGGTGATATAACGCGAGGGAGCACACACACACACACACACACACACACACACACACACACACACACACACACACACACACACACACACACACACACACATCTACATGCCTCAGTTTAAAAATAATTTGATAACGAAGCAATTTTGTATGCTTGTTTAAAGGAGGATGAGGAGGAGGAGGAGGAGGAGGAAGAGGAGGAGGAGGGAAGGAAGGGGGGGTTAAGAAAAGGGGAGAGGAGAAGATGAGGTGGATGGGGGAAAAATGAAAATGACGTGGAGGAGGAGGAGGAGGAGGAGGAGGATGACGAGGAGGAGGAAAGGCTTCTGGTTATGGTGCTGAAATCGCTAATTTGGAACTATTTATAACCTAATTCTTCCTCCGCCTCCTCATTTTCCTCCTCCATCTCCTCTTTATGTTTTTTTTTCCTTAATTCTTCCTTCCACTAACCCTCCTCCTCTTCCTCTTCTTCTCCTCTTCCTATTCCTCTAGTAACGCATTTTTCTATCTTCTCTTTTTCTTCTCCCTTTTTTTATTTTCCTCCATCTCCTCCTTTTCTTCCTCCTCCTCCTCTTTGTTTTTTTTCCTTAATTCTTCCTTCCACTAACCCTCCTCCTCTTCCTCTTCTTCTCCTCTTCCTATTCCTCTAGTAACGCATTTTTTCTATCTTCTCTTTTTCTTCTCCCTTATTTTTATTTTCCTCCATCTCCTCCTTTTCTTCCTCCTCCTCCTCTTTGTTTTTTTTCCTTAATTCTTCCTTCCACTAACCCTCCTCCTCCTCTTCTTCTCCTCTTCCTATTCCTCTAGTAACGCATTTTTCTATCTTCTCTTTTTCTTCTCCCTTATTTTTATTTTCCTCCATCTCCTCCTTTTCTTCCTCCTCCTCCTCTTTGTTTTTTTTCCTTAATTCTTCCTTCCACTAACCCTCCTCCTCCTTCTCTTCTTCTCCTCTTCCTATTCCTCTAGTAACGCATTTTTCTATCTTCTCTTTTTCTTCTCCATTCTTCTTATTTTCCTCTCTTCCTCCTCCTCTTTGTTTTTTCCTTAATTCTTCCTTTCACTAACCTTCCTCCTCCTTCTCTTCCTCTCCTCTTCCTATTCCTCTAGTCACGCATTTTTCTACTTTCTCTTTTTCTTCTCCATTCTTCTTATTTTCCTCCCCTCCTCCTTTTCTTCCTCCTCCTCTTTGTGTTTTCCTTGATTCTTCCTTTCACTGAGCCTCCTCCTCCTCTTCTTCTCCTCTTCCTTTTCCTCTTGTCACGAATTTTTCTATCTTCTCTTTTTCTTCTCCCTTCTTTTTTTTTCCTCCACTTCCTCCTTTTCTTCCTCCTCCTCTATGTTTTTTCCTAATTTTTCCTCCTACCGAACCTCCTTCTTCTGCTATTCATCTTTTTCTTCTCCATTCTTTTTATTTTCCTCCCCTCCTCCTTGTCTTCCTCCTCCTCTATGTTTTTTCCTCATTCTTCCTCCTACTGAACCTCCTCCTCTTCTACGTCTCCTTCTTCTCCTATTCATCTATTTTTCTACCTTCTCTTCCGCCTATGTATTGTACTGGTGCTTCTTCCCTCCTCCTCCTCCTCCTCCTCCTCCTTTTACGAATACCTGTAAGGGCTTCCCAACACACCTTTACATAATTGGTCCTCAGGCTGCGTAACGTGTGGAGTGCGGGCGACAGGTAAGAGCAATGAGGCAGGTGGACAAAGGGGATAATGAGGCAGGTAGATTAATGAGGCAGGTGAGATAATGACGCAGATGAGTAGATGAGTGAACGGGGTGAGTAATTTAAAGTGTTCACGGCTACGGTAATGAGGCATGAGCAGAGATGGGCTAATGAGGCAGGTAGACTAATGAGGCAGGTGATTTAATGAGGTAGGTTGTGTGATAAATGAGGAAGTGGCTTTAAATTCAGTGTCTATATAAGTAGATGAGTTTGCACGGCAGGAAGGCAAAATGACTAATGAGGAAGGTAGACTAATGAGACAGGTGGTTTTATGAGGTAGTTCAGTAGTAAAGGTAGGCGGTGGCTGAGTGGTAGCGTGCTGGGCCCACACTCACCACGTGATGGACGACGCGAGTTCGAATCCCCACGCTACCACCTCGGATTTTTCAGTCACCGCCGAGTGGCTTAAAACTACCCACATGCTGTCCTGAAGACCACCCATCAACCCGGACTCTAGAGGAAGCCGTCCAAGTGAATCAAGAACGAGCTCCGGGGGGCAGCATGAGCCAAGAAAAGATGGCGCCACTATAAACACTTGCCTGCGCCATGACGAGCTGGGGCCGAACACCATCCAGGCCCCTCAAGCAAGCCTACCGGCGTAGACGTAAAAAAAAAAAAATAAATAAATAAAGAAATAAAAAAAATAAAGTTGGGGCACAAAGTACAGCTCTGCGTGGCCCCGGTGCTCATCTCCGACGCTTTACCCCTAGAGCCTGTGTTTGTAGGAACCCAGTACCCCGTGACAGAGGACCAGTGTGACATCCAGGTTACCACAGTTTACCTTTCTCAGGTTTCCCCAGGTACCCATTTATCGACCAGCCCGAAAGGAAGGATGAACAGATGGGTGAGCTGAACGCCGACTGTCCCGGGTCAGAATTCGAACCAGGCCCATGGATTCGTAGCTAGACACGCCAACAACTTCACTAAGGAGGCGAGCAATAGAAGAGTAAGTGGTTAAAATTCAGTGTCTAGGTGAGTAGATGAGTTTCCAGGGCAGGTAGGCAGATGAGCTAATGAGGTAGGGCGACTAATGAGGAAGGAAGGCTAATGAGGAAGATCAGACAGTGAGGCAAGTAGTTAAGTGTTCCGATGGACAGGTAGGGAGTAGAGTTTCTGAGCCAGGTAAAAGAAATGAGACAGGTGAGTGAACTAATCAGAGTTGGGAAGGTGGAGAAAGGGGTGTGGGGAAGGGAGGGGAGGAGAGGGGGAAGGGGGTCACTAACACGGGTCTCCTAAACAGGGGAGAGTTAACGGTCACTCGTCTCTTCAACTCTTCTCCTTTGACTATACCTCAGTCTCTTACCATCACCAACAGTGTTGCTTCCCTTCCTATCCTTTATCGTTATTTTCAAGCTACCTGCTCCTCTGAACTTTATAACTGCAAGTCTCCACCCCTCCCGCGGTAAAGTGAACAAAATTTTCTATACTCAAGCTCATTCATGCTGTCCAACTTTCTAATACATGAGCTAACTTCATTCATTCACCATCTCCACGGGTAAACTCATGAACCGCCTCCGTTCAATGACTTACAAAACTTTAAGTCTCCACCCCTCCCGCGGTAAAGTGAACAAAATTTTCTATACTCAAGCTCATTCATGCTGTCCAACTTTCTAATACAAGAGTTAACTTCCTCTGTTCCATGACTTACACTCTTAGAAGAAAGAAGCAAAGTCAGAAGTATACGTAAAATTGATGTATCTTTAAACATCATCTTGTCTTATTTAATTATGGAAGAGCGTATTTTGTATTTCCTTTACCATTAGCCTCCCTCCTGCGCCGTAACGAGAAAGGAAAAACGAACAAAGGAAATGAATGAGGTTATATGAGGGAGGTGAGGGAATGGAGGTCATATAAGGGAATGAGATGGGCTACCGGGTGAGCTTGTGAGGTGGGCAAAATAGGTAATGGAAGGGAAGGGAGGGGAGGGGGAGAGATAGGGGAGGAAAGGAGGAAGGAAGGGAGGAAGATAGGACTTGAGTGAAGGGGGAGGGGGCATGCAGGTGAGGTGGAGATGATTAGGAAGTGACCATATTTCCTGCCCTCCTTCCCTCCCTCACTTCCTTTTTTCTCTCCACCTGTTACTCCCTTTAATCGCCTCCCTCTCTCTCTCTCTCTCTCTCTCTCTCTCTCTCTCTCTCTCGGCCTAATATGATTTCAGTGTCATAATATTCTTTTCTTTGAACATTCAGCGGTCAGAGATGTGTGTGTGTGTGTGTGTGTGTGTGTGTGTGTGTGTGTGTGTGTGTGTGTGTGTGTGTGTGTGTGTGTGTGTGTGTGTGTGTGTGTGTGTGTGTGTGTGTGTGTGTGTGTGTTCAAGAGCCTATTAGCAGAGTACCTGTCCAGAGTCTCAGACAAGGGCTTCACCTGTGTGTGTGTGTGTGTGTGTGTGTGTGTGTGTGTGTGTGTGTGTGTGTGTGTGTGTGTGTTCTAGTTTATTATCTCTACTCTCATAATTACCTTTTAATCTATCTATGTGTATCTCCCCCACCCTCTCTCTCTCTCTCTCTCTCTCTCTCTCTCTCTCTCTCTCTCTCTCTCTCTCTCTCTCTCTCTCTCTCTCTCTCTCTCTCACATAGGAATGGATGCCGCGGCGTCTGGTTTGCATGCGCGTTTCTGTGAATGAATACCAATACACACGCACCTACAAACACACACACGTACACAGACACACGTACACGGACACACGTAGGTACCCACGGGCCAATTAAACGTTCATTAAGCAGGCGTACATGAGGAGGAAATACCTTGGTGGCCTATCATACCTGAGCGCCTTCTTCAGATAGGTGGAGCGATGGGTTGGTAGATCGAGATGGATGGATAGATATATAGATTTTTATTTTTTTTACAACAAAGGAGACAGCTCAAGGGCACAAAAAAAGGGAAACAATAATATAAAAAAAAACGCTACTCGCTGCTCCTAAGATACACATATTGATAGATATATAGATAGATTTTTTTTTTTACAACAAAGGAGACAGCTCAAGGGCATAAAAAAAGGGAAACAATAATAAAAAAAGCCCGCTACTCGCTGCTCCAAAGATACACACATACTGATAGACATAGATAGATTGATGGACAGTGGTCGATAAATACACATAGATATTGGTGGATAAATAAACAAATACAACTATAAATACAAAAATAAATAGATATAGATAGATTGATGGACAGTGGTCGATAAATACACATAGATATTGGTGGATAAATAAACAAATACAACTATAAATACAAAAATAGATAGATACAGATAGATTGATGGACAGTGATCGATAAATTCACATAGATATAGGTGGATAAATAAACAAATACAGATATAAATACAAAAATAAATAGATATAGATAGATTGATGGACAGTGGTCGATATATACACATAAATATTGGTGGATAAATAAACAAATACAGATATAAATACAAAAATAGATAGATATAGATAGATTGATGGACAGTGGTCGATAAATACACATAAATATTGGTGGATAAATAAACAAATACAAATATAAATGCAAAAATAGATAGATAGAGATAGATTGATGGACAGTGGTCGATAAATACACATAAATATTGGTGGATAAATAAACAAATACAAATATAAATACAAAAATAGATCATAATAGACAGATAGCTTGACAGATGTAGGTAGATAAATACACATACATATAAGTAAATAAAATAAAGAAATAGGTACACACAGAAATTGAAATATATAGTTAGATAAAAAAAAATAGATAGACACGTACAGGCTGATACACAGACAAGGAGACAGACCGTTATAGACAGATATATATAGATAGACAGACAGAGACAGTTAAATGACTACATATATAAATAGATGAATAGATAGACAAACATCATGAAATAGATACACATAAAAGTAGAAATGGGGGAATTAATAGAAAACAAAGGATAAAATGACATGATAGACAGATAGATACGGATCGACAGACGAACAGACGAACATACATACATACATACAGACAGACAGACAGACAGACAGACACAAGCACATAAACAAGATCATTAATTCCATCCACTTTAAGAAAATAATCCAACACACACACACACACACACACACACACACACTCACTGGGTGGGTATGTGTAGGAGTTAGTTAAGGGGGCTGGAGTAAAAGGAGGAGGAGGAGGAGGAGGAGGAGGAGGAGGAGGAGGAGGGGAATGTCGAGTGTAGTAGGATGGCCATATTGGGGAAAGCAGAAGGAGGAGGAGGAGAAGGAGGACGAGGACGACTACGAGGAAGAGGAGGAGGAGGAGGAGGAGGAGGAGGAGGAGGAGGAGGAGGAGGAGAAGGAGGAGGAGGAGGAGGCTTAAATGACGATCTCCTCCCCTGGGGAAGTGGAGGGCCAGAATAACACAGACTTTATAAGGTGGGGAAGAGGGGAGGGAGGGGGAGGAAGAGGGGAAAGGGGAGGGAAGAGGAAGACAGAAGAGGGAAGACGGAGAAAGCAGAGGAAGAAAGGAGATGCAAGGAAGTGGAAGAAACAAGAGGGGGAAGAAGACGAGTAAAGAGGGGAATGAAGAGGAAGAGAGAAGAGGGGAGGAGGGATGAAAGGGGAGAGGAAGAAAAAAGAAAAAAAGAGAGAAAGGAATCATAAAACTTAGGGAAGAGAAAGAGAAAGAGGAGGAGGAGGAGGAATGGGATAAGAAAGGGGAGGAAAACTGAGAGAAAAGGGGAGAGGAGAGAAGAGGAGAAAATAAGAGGGGAATGGGGAATGGAGAACCTGGTGGAGGAGGAGAAAGAGGGAGGAAAGGAGAGAGGAAAAGAGAAAGGCAGAAAAAGAGAAATGAAGAGTTATAAAATTAGCGAAAACGTATGTCATGCTGTGTGTGTGTGTGTGTGTGTGTGTGTGTGT
>NC_066571.1:1964560-1982060 GCF_024679095.1 Eriocheir sinensis
AAAAGAAAAGAAGGAAGAAAACGAAGAAAATCTGAAAGTAAGAGATAGATAAGAACTAAGGAAGAAAAGAGAGAGAGAGAGAGAGGAAAAAAAAAAACGATATAAACCACTGAATTAACGTACTGATGAAATTTCGAAACATTATAATCATCATCAGCACAGTAATCAAGCCAGCCTCCTCCTCCTCCTCTTCCTCCTCCTCCTCATCATCATCATCAGTGCCACCGTTAACAGCAGAGGTAATCAAGAGGTACATTTAACTTTTTTTCGAGTTCTGGTAAAAAAAAAAAAATTATGGCAGGGCAGCGAGTTATTTTTCTTCTCCCAGTCCTTCTCTTGTAGCTATTAATGTAGTAGCAGTGGTAGTTGTTGTTGTTGTTGTTGTTGTTGTTGTTGTTGTTGTTGTTGTTGTTGTTGTTGCTGCTGTTGTTGTTGTTGTTGTTGTTGCTGTTGTTGTTGATGACGATGCTGTTGCGTTGAAATAATAATAACAATAATAATAATAACAATAATAATAATAATAATAATAATAATAATAATAATAATAATAATAATAATAATAATAATGATAATAATAATAATGATAATGATAATAATAATGATAAAAACAATAAAAATAATTCCTGTTATTGTGGGAAGGAGAGGGAAAGGAAGGAGTGATGGTGGGGGGAGGGAGGGGGAGAATGAGGGCTTAATAAAGAGGGGGGGGGGGGAGAGAGGAGGCAAGGTACGGAGGGATTATTTGCAGGCACGTCTTAACTTTAATGGAAATAACAATAAAAATACTGCCAGCATAAGAATAAGTACATAGGCATTTAGTGGACTGTAATACCCTTTTAGTGGAAGACATGATTCCACTTTCCTCTTCCTTCCTTTTTTCCTTCCTTCTTCACTCCTCTCTCTCTCTCTCTCTCTCTCTCTCTCTCTCTCTCTCTCTCTCTCTCTCTCTCTCTCTCTCTCTCTCTCTCTACTACTACTACTACTACTACTACTACTATTACTACTACTACTACTACTACTACTACTACTACTACTACTACTACTACTAAAACTATTACCACCCCGAGAAGCCGATAATTTCTAAGGTAAAAAAATAAAATAATCTTCCCTCCTGTTTTTACATTTACCCCTCCACCCATACTCCCTTCCCCTCTCTTCCACCACCCCTCCTTCCTCCCCTACCCCCTTCTTCGCCCCCCTCGCCTCCATGGCTCCACGGGTGCCAAATAGACCATCTTAGGTTCGTGTTGGCCGCGGTTGGTCGGGAGCGTGTTAAATGGACCGTCCTGGGCGAGGGACGCTTGGTAGGGTGAAAAGGTGTGTGTTTGTGTGTGTGTGTGTGTGTGTGTGTGTGTGTGTGTGTGGCGGGGTGAAATTGCGGTGAAAATGTATGTATGAAGACGCAACCAGGCCGTGTTACCGAGAGAGAGAGAGAGAGAGAGAGAGAGAGAGAGAGAGAGAGAGAGAAACTTATTGAGAGAGTGGGATATGGAGGGGAAGAACTTATGTGGAGGAGGAGGAGGAGGGGGAGAAGGAGGAGGGGGAGGAGAAGGAGAAGGAGGAGGAGGCACAAAGGAGGGAGAATGGGGTGATAAGAGAAAGAGGGAGGGGAAGATGGAGAGAGGGAGGGAGAATGGGGCGATAAAGGAAAAGTGGAGGAGGAGGAGGAGAAGGAGGAGGAGGAGGAGGAGGAGGAGGGGAAGGGGGATGGAAGAAGAGCTATCAGCAGAAACAAGACGAGGGAGGGAAAAGAAGAGAACGATAGAGGAGGAGGAGGAGGAGGAGGAGGAGGAGGAGGAGGAGGAGGAGGAGGTAAGTTATCAGAACCCATCGGATCATTTGACAGTGGTCCAAAACTCCTTTTCTGTCTGTCTGTCCGTCTGTCTCGCGGTCGGGCGTGTCTGTATACCTGTCAGAGTGTTTGTTTGTTTGTTTGTTTATGAAGTGATGGGGGCGCTCTGAGTGTGTGTGTGTGTGTGTGTGTGTGTGTGTGTGTGTGTGTGTGTGTGTGTGTGTGTTCATAGTCTCTCAGATAAATAAATAAATACATATAGAAATAGATTGATAGATAAATAGACACAAGATAAAACTTTTCGAATTAAAAGCACAACAACAACAACAGCAACAACAACAACAACAACAATAACAACAAAATAGAAAAATATAAACGAAAAAAGAAAAAAAAGATGCGGAAAACGAGCAACAACAACAACAAAGATAAGAAGAAGAAGAAGAAGAAGAAGAAAAAAAAAGGAAGAAAAGGAAAAGAATAATAATAGTAATAAGAAAAGAAGAAAAGGAGAAGAAAAGAAAAAAAGAAGTAGAACAAAAAAAAAAAAGAGTATCAACAACAACAACAATATGACGAAGCAGTGAACCATGACGACGCGCGAGATGAAAAAAAAGAAAAGAAAAAAAAAGAAAGAAAAACTCAGGTGTGCGATGGCCGGGTGGGGCAAGTAACGAACGCGCCCTCTGATTAGGTCCAGGTGGGATTGAAACATTAGGTCAATTAACCGCGGAGGATCGGTATTAGGGTATTAGGGGAGGGGGGGTACGCAAACACGGGAGGGGCGATTAAGTAGCGGGCTGTAACTCCGTCTTAATTGTATGTGGCCGGGATTAAATGCTCTTCTTCTTCTTCTTCTTCTTCTTCTTCTTCTTCTTCGTCAACATCATCTTCTTCATATTATTACTCTTATTTCTTCTGTTGGTATTACTCCTTTTGTACATGTTGTTGCACTGTTGTTTCGTTGTTAGTGTAGCTCTTCATCTTGTTCTTCTGTCTCCTTCTTCTTCTTCTCCTTCTTCGGTATGTGTGTGTGTGTGTGTGTGTGTGTGTGTGTGTGTGTGTGTGTGTGTGTGTGTGTGTGTGTGTGTGTGTGTGTGTTGTAACGGTATATATTTTCTTATTCAATTTTCCTCCCTCGGTCCATCTCTTATCTTCTCTCTCTCTCTCTCTCTCTCTCTCTCTCTCTCTCTCTCTCTCTCTCTCTCTCTCTCTCTCTCTCTCTCTCTCTCTCTCTCTCTCTCTCTCTCTTCAATACAGTTTATCTCCCTCTACCCCTTCCCCGCCCTACATAATCCCTCCCTTCCACACTTTCCCTCCTCTCCCTCTCACCCTCTCTCTCTCCCTCCCTTTCAATCTCTCCCTTGCAATAATACCTTTCTCCCTTTATCCTCCCTGCTTTTATCATCTCCTCTTGATCCTCTTCTATATCTTTCTTTCCCACCCTCCCTCTTTATCTCTCCCTCCCTTTCCCTCCCCCTTCCTTCTCCCTCCCTCTCCCTTCTCCTTTCTTCTACCCTTTCAATCCCTTCATCCTATTCCTGTCCTCTCCTAAGTCCCCTTATCTATTCTCTCCCTTTCCTACCCTTTCTTTCCTCCTCCCTCTCCCTCCCCTTCTCCCTTCACCTCCCCTTTCAATCCCTTCATTCCATTCCTGTCCTCTCCTATGCCTCTCCCTATCCATTATCTCCCTTATCTCCCATCCCCTACCCTTTCCTTCCCCCTTCCCCCTCCCTCCCTTCTATCTTCACCTCCTCTCTCCCTATCCATTCTCCCCTTTGCTCCCTTCTCCTACCCTCTTTTTTTGCCTATTCTCCCTCCTTCATTTTCATAGACCACATTTCCCTTCCCATTTCTGCCTCTTCCTCATTCCTCTCTTCCTTCACTTCCCTTTCTCTCATTCCCGTTTCCTCTCATCCTCTTATTTCCCTCTTCCACGCCTGTCCCTCCCTATTTATCTCTCTTCTTTCTTCTCTTTCCTTTCCTTTCTTATCCCTCTCTTCCCTTTTCCTCTCCTCTCGTACTCTTCCCTTTTCCTTCCCCTTTCTTCCCCTCTCCCTCTTCTCCCCTCCCTCTCCCATATACCAGCGTTTCCTTTCACTTTCTTCCCCTTTCTCCTCTCTCCCCTTCCCCTTCTACCCCTTCCTCCCCGCTCCCTCTCCCATGTACCAGCGTTTCCTTTCACTTTCTTCCCCTTTCTCCTCTCTCCCCTTCCCCTTCTACCCCTTCCTCCCCGCTCCCTCTCCCATGTACCAGCGTTTCCCTTCACTTTCTTCCCCTTTCTCCTCTCTCCCCTTCCCCTTCTACCCATCTCTAACCATACTGCCCTATCCCACGCCTCTCCCCTTTCACTTTCCCCTCACCTTGGTACATTCCTCTCCTGCCCCTTCCCTACCCATGACCCACCTTCCCTTGCCCACCTCTCCCTTACCCCCTTCTCCTACCCATCTTCCTGCTCTTGCCCCTATTTTCCTCTTCTAGCCTTCCTTGCCCATTTCTCCCCTCTCCTACCTATCTCTTTCTCCATCAATTACCCCTCCCCTTGCCCACCTCTACCCTTTACCCCCCTCTCCTACCCACATCCCTGCTCTAATCTTGCCCCTATTTTCCTCTTCTAGCCTTCCTTGCCCATTTCTCCCCTCTCCTACCTATCTCCTTCCCCTTTTTTCCCTCAATTAGGCTACCCTCCCCTTGCCCATCTCTACCCCAGACTTTTCTCTCTTACCCATCTCCCTCCCCACTTCTACTCTCAACCACCCCTCTCCTTGCCCATATGTCACCTTTTCTTGCCCACTCCTTTCCTTTACCCCTTTTCCTACCCATGTCCATACCCTATTCTTCCCCTTTACTCCCCTCTCTTACCCATCTCCCTTCCCTATTCTTCCCCTTACTTCCCTACCTACTCCACTCCATGCCCATAAGTCACCTTTTCTTGCCCACTCCTTTCCTTAGCCCTTTTTCCTACCCATGTCCATACCCTATTCTTGCCCTTTACTCCCCTCTCTTACCCATCTCCCTTCCCTATTCTTCCCCTTACTTCCCTAACCTACTCCACTCCTTGCCCATAAGCCACCTTCCCTTACCCATCTCTCCCTCCTCCTACCCATCTCCTCCCTTACTCACCCTTCTTACCTGTCACCTTTCCCCATAAGCCACCTTCCCCTTCCCATCTCTCCCCCCTTCCTCCCCTCTCCTACCCATCTCCCTCCCCCTTACTCCCCTTTCTTACCTCTCCCCTTTCCCCATAAGCCACCTTCCCCAGCCCATCTCTCCCCCCTTACTCCCCTCTCCTACCCATCTCCCTCCCCTTACTCCCCTTTCTTACCTCTCCCCTTTCCCCATAAGCCACCTTCCCCAGCCCATCTCTCCCCCCTTCCTCCCCTCTCCTACCCATCTCCCTCCCCCTTACTCCCCTTTCTTACCTCTTCCCTTGCCCATCACTCCCCCTTACTCTCCTCTCCTACCCATCTCCCTTCTCTATTCTTCCCCTTACCTCCTCACCTACCCCACCCCTTGCCCATAAGCCACCTTCCCTTGCCCATCTCTCCCCCTTACTCTCCTCTCCTACCCACCTCCTTACCTTATTTTTCCCCTTACTTCCCTCACCTACCCCAGTCCATCTCTCCCCTCTTTCTCCCCTCTCCTACCCATCTCCCTCCCCTTTCTTACCTCTCCCCTTGCCCATAAGCCACCTTCCCCAGCCCATCCCTTCCTTTCCCTTCCTCGTGTTACGCCCCTCCTCTAACCCCTTCCCCTGACCTCCCGTATTCCCCTCACTTACACCCCTTCCCCATCTCTCTTCTCCCCTAGTTACGCCCCTCCTCTAACAGTCCCCTTCTCCTCCCTTCCTTCAGTACCCTCTCTACCCCCCTCCCCCCTTCCCCCTTTACTCCTGTTACGCCCCTCCTCTAGGTTACCTCTTCTCACTTTCCTCACTCCCTTCTCTACCGCCCGTCTCCTTCCCTCTCTACGCCCCTCCCCTCCTCTCCCCCCCCCTTCTCCCCGTTACTCATGGGCAGCAGGGACAGAGGGCTCCGCCGGGCACCACACTTACCCATAAAAGGGCGCGGGTCTCGCCTTGCTGTGGGGGCGAGGCTGTGGGAGGCGCTGACGGGCACGGCGCTCTGGGGGGGGGTGAGGGGGGTAGATAAATAAATGAATAAGTGGATGAGGCGGTGAATAACAGGGGGGAAGAAGGAGATGAATGAGGCGACGAAGGGATGGAGTGACTCATGACTATAATAAGGTTGAGTTTGTAGGTGAAAATTAAATGTGTGTAATTGTTTGTGTTAGTGAATGAATAAGTGGATGAGGCGGTGAATAACAGTGGGAGTGAAGGAGATGAATGAGGCGACGAAGGGATGGAGCGACTCATGACTATAATAAGGTTGAGTATGTAGGTGAAAATTAAATGTGTGTGTAATTTTTTGTGTTAGTGAATGAATAAGTGGATGAGGCAGTAAATAACAGTGGGAGTGAAGGAGATGAATGAGGCGACGAAGGGATAGCGTGAATCATTACTGTAATAAGGTAACTGTGTGTGTAATTGTTTGTGTTAGTGAATGAATAAGTGGATGAGGCGGTGAATTACAGTGGGAGTGAAGGAGATGAATGAGGCGACGAAGGGATGGAGCGACTCATGACTATAATAAGGTTGAGTATGTAGGTGAAAATTAAATGTGTGTGTAATTTTTTGTGTTAGTGAAATTGACCTCTCTTTTGGCTACTCCTTACTTTCGTCTGTTATGGGAGCGGCGAGTAGCGGGCTTTTTTTAGAGCAGCGAGTAGCGGGCTTTTTTTTCACTCTCTTTTTTTTGTTACCCTTGAGCTGTCTCCTTTGATGTAAAAAAATGAATAGATTATTTATTATTATATATGAATGAGTATATAGGTGGAAATTAGTAACTGTGTAATTGTGTGTTAATGAATAAGTGAACAATGAATAAGTAGGTGAGTAATGAGTAATTCGATAACTGAAGAGATGACTAAATTCATCAATCATTACTTATGGGCGAGTGTGTTTATGTAGGTCCAAAGGTACTTGTGTTTGTGTTTGTGAGTTACATGTGTTAGTGAATAAATGGATAAGGGCGATGAGTAACTAGAGGAGATAAGGGATGGATAGATTAATTACTCTATATGGCTGAGTGTGTGTATGTGAAAAAGTCATAGTGTTTGTGTAATTGTTTGTGTTACTGAATGAATAAAAAGAAAAAATAGACAGACGAATGAAGGAGCGTCTGAATGGGTGGGTATTTTAGCTGATTAGTGAAGGAAAAGTACCTGTGCATGCATGTGTTTGTGTATATGCAAAGAAATGAAAAAAAATAGATAAGTAAATGAATGACGGAATGAATGAATTTATAAATGTTTAGGTAATTGAAATGTGTGCATGTGCGATACAGAAACAAATAAATGATAAAACAAATTAATGAATAAAGAAATGCATGGCTGAATGAATGGAAAAATGGCTAAATTAATAAAGAAATACATGGCTGAATGAATGGAAAAATGGCTAAATTAATAAAGAAATACACGGCTGAATGACTGGAAAAATGGCTAAATTAATAAAGAAATACATGGCTGAATGACTGGAAAAATGGCTAAATTAATAAAGAAATACACGGCTGAATGAATGGAAAAATGGCTAAATTAATAAAGAAATGCATGGCTGAATGACTGGAAAAATGGCTAAATTAATAAAGAAATACATGGCTGAATGACTGGAAAAATGGCTAAATTAATAAAGAAATACACGGCTGAATGAATGGAAAAATGGCTAAATTAATAAAGAAATACACGGCTGAATGACTGGAAAAATGGCTAAATTAATAAAGAAGTACACGGCTGAATGACTGGAAAAGTGGCTAAATTAATAAAGAAATACACGGCTGAATGACCGGAAAAGTGGCTAAATTAATAAAGAAATACACGGCTGAATGACCGGAAAAATGGCTAAATTAATAAAGAAATACATGGCTGAATGACCGGAAAAGTGGCTAAATTAATAAAGAAATACATGGCTGAATGACTGGAAAAATGGCTAAATTAATAAAGAAATACATGGCTGAATGACCGGAAAAGTGGCTAAATTAATAAAGAAATACACGGCTGAATGACCGGAAAAGTGGCTAAATTAATAAAGAAATACATGGCTGAATGACTGGAAAAATGGCTAAATTAATAAAGAAATACACGGCTGAATGACTGGAAAAATGGCTAAATTAATAAAGAAATGCATGGCTGAATGACTGGAAAAATGGCTAAATTAATAAAGAAATACACGGCTGAATGACTGGAAAAATGGCTAAATTAATAAAGAAATACATGGCTGAATGAATGGAAAAATGGCTAAATTAATAAAGAAATACATGGCTGAATGAATGGAAAAATGGCTAAATTAATAAAGAAATACATGGCTGAATGAATGGAAAAATGGCTAAATTAATAAAGAAATACACGGCTGAATGAATGGAAAAGTGGCTAAATTAATAAAGAAATGCATGGCTGAATGACTGGAAAAATGGCTAAATTAATAAAGAAATGCATGGCTGAATGACTGGAAAAATGGCTAAATTAATAAAGAAATACACGGCTGAATGACTGGAAAAATGGCTAAATTAATAAAGAAATACACGGCTGAATGACTGGAAAAATGGCTAAATTAATAAAGAAATACACGGCTGAATGACTGGAAAAGGGGATAAGATGTATTAAGTGTGTGTAAATATAACTTAATAAGAGCGTGCGTATATGTCAGACTCATGTGGAAAAAAAAATGTGTATAAATTTTTAAATACATGAACTAACAGATACATTTGTAAATAGATATAAAGACAGACAGGTGGGTAAACAGTCGTGTGTGTGTGTGTGTGTGTGTGTGTGTGTGTGTGTGTGTGTGTGTGGTTAGGAGTGCAAAGGGCGTGTGGTGATATTTAATGAGATAGTGACTTGTTATTGCAGTGATGGAGATGGTGTTGTTGTTGTTATTGTTGGTGATGTTGTTGTTCGTGGTGGTGGTGATGTTGGAATGGATGTTGTTGTTGTTGTTGTTGTTGTTGGTGGTGGTGGTGGTGGTGTTATTGGTGGTGTTATTGGTGTTGGTGTTGGTGATGGTGTTCGTGGTGGTACAGGAGTGTCAGGTGTTGGAATGGATGATGGTGTTGGTGTAGGTGGTGTTGTTGTTATTGGTGTTGTTATGGTGGTGGTGGTGGTTATGGTTGAGGTAATAATAAAAAAAATGAGAGAAATATATACTGACAAAAAACATGGATAGACAGACCGACAGATAGATAGGTAGTTAGATAGATAAATAAAGACAGACAGAAAAATATAGAGGAACGTAGATAAACAGACAGAAACGTATTGAGAGATAAAATAAAGTTACATCAGTCTAAACAGAAAAATGGGAATACCGTACGAGGGATTTACGAGTCGAATCTCTCTCTCTCTCTCTCTCTCTCTCTCTCTCTCTCTCTCTCTCTCTCTCTCTCTCTCTCTCTCTCTCTCTCTCTCTCTCTCTCTCTCTCTCTCTCTCTCTCTCTCTCTCTCTCTCTCTCTCTCTCTCTTTACAGGCAGGCAGAAATATGTAAAATTTTCTACGAGCGGACTCTCTCTCTCTCTCTCTCTCTCTCTCTCTCTCTCTCTCTCTCTCTAACTGTACGTGCTCCTCGGGGCGTGGTGGACCCCTGGCGGCGGCGGAGCGAGTGAGAAATATAGCACCGCATGTCCTTATATGGAGAGAGAGAGAGAGAGAGAGATTACAAAACATCCACTACGAAGTTAAGATATCACGTAACCCAGACGAATAATAACGTAATAATAATGATGATGATAATAATAATAATAATAATAATAATAATAATAATAATAATAATAATAATAATAATAATAATGATAATGGTAATAATAGGTGGAAAAAAATAGTTCAAGGTCATCATCATCATCATCATCATTATGAGTTTAGTCTTTGGTCCTCTTCCTTCTCTTCTTCTTCCTCTTCCTCTCTCCACCTCATTTTGTCCTCCTTAATGTCTTACTCCTCTCTCTCTCTCTCTCTCTCTCTCTCTCTCTCTCTCTCTCTCTCTCTCTCTCTCTCTCTCTCTCTCTCTCTCTCTCTCTCTCTCTCTCTCTCTCTCTCTCTCTTATACTTGGGAGGAAATAAGGGAAGAGAGAGAGAGAGAGAGAGAGAGAGAGAGAGAGAGAGAGAGGAGGATAAGAAGAGAAAGAGTGGGAAGGACGGGAGGAATAAGGGAAGGGAGTGAATAACGAAGGGATGGGAAGCGGAGGGAAGGGAGAGGAGAGAGAAGGGATGGGTAGGAGGAAGGAAAGATGGAAGGGAAGGAAGGGGTGGAGAGATTGAGTAAGGAATGGGATGGGAAGGAGAGTGGGAATGAGGGAAGGGATTGGAAGGAGGGAGGGAAGAGGGGAGAGAGAGGAAGGAACGAGAGAAGAGGGAAGGGAGAGGAGAGAGAAGGGATGGGTAGGAGGAAGGAAAGAAAGAAGGAAAAGGGTGGAGAGAATGAGTAAGGAATGGGATGGGAAGGAGAGTGGGAATGAGGGAAGGAATTGGAAGGAGGGAGGGAAGAGAGGAGAGAGAGGAAGGAACGAGGGAAGAGGGAAGGGAGAGGAGAGAGAAGGATAGATAGCCTGACATGAGCACTCAACCGCCTGATTGTGCTGACGTGTATGTGTGTATGTGTGTGTGTGTGTGTGTGTGTGTGTGTGTGTGTGTGTGTGTGTGTGTGTGTGTGTGTGTGTGTGTGTAGGATGGACGGATGGTTGGCGGGGGTTGGCGGGTGATTGAACAGAGAGTGTGTGTGTGTGTGTGTGTGTGTGTGTGTGTGTGTGTGTTGGGGAGGAAGTTCAGCCTTGCCTGGAAACATGCACCGTTATCTTCCCCTCTCCCTCCCCTCTCTCTCTCTCTCTCTCTCCCTCCCCTCTCTCTCTCCCTTCCCCTCTTCCTCTTCCTCTCCCTCCCTCCTCCCTCATTTCTCACTTATTTAGTTTTTACGTTAAGCATTTAACTTCTAACGTTACCAGAATTTTACCACTGACCTATTTATCATCGTCATTATTATTATTATTATTATTATTATTATTATTATTATTATTATTATTATTATTATTATTATTATTATCATCACTATTACTACTACTACTACACCACTACCACAAACCACAACCACCACCACCACCACCACTACCACAACAACAACAACAGCAACGTGTCTGAGGGAGGAGGCATGTAGCACAGCTGCAGGGAGATGGGGCGGGGGTGAGGTGAGTCATGACAGGTGTGCAGGGCATGAAGTGTAATTAAGCTAAGCAGGGGGAGGGGGGAGTGAGGTACAGGTGTGGAAGAGCAGGGATGTTAATTAGAGATGTGATATATGGGGCAGGTATGTGAGGGCAGGTGTTAATTGCAGGTGAGGTGTGAGGGATGAGGGGGAGTAAGTATGAGGGATAAGGTGGAGTGAGTGTGAGGGATGAGGGGGAGTAAGTGTGAGGGATGAGGGGGAGTAAGTGTGAGGGATGAGGGGGTAAGTGTGAGGATGAGGGAGTAAGTGTGCGGGAAGAGGGGGAGTAAGTATGAGGGATAAGGTGGAGTGAGTGTGAGATGAGGTGGAGTAAGTATGAGGAATGAAGTGGAGTAAATGTGAGGGATAAGGTGGAGTGAGTGTGAGGGATGGAGTAAGTATGAGAAATGAGGTGGAGTATGATGAGGTGGAGGAGGTATGAGGTATGAGGTGCTTATGAGAGGTCAGGCAGTTATGAGGTTAAAATGTTTATTGTAAGTGAGACGTGAGGTGTGTGTTTGTTTGTTTGTTTGTTTGTTTGTTTGTGTGTGTGTGTGTATGTGTGTGTGTGTGTGTGTGTGTGTGTGTGTGTGTGTGTGTGTGTGTGTGTGTGTGTGTGTGTGTGTGTGGTGGCAGGATCTTCAAAGGATGTCCCCGCTTACAGACTTCCTGTGTAAGTGAAGAGTCCTGATTGAAGGGTCCTACACGCATGCGCTGCCCCCCCCCCCCTCTCTCTCTCTCTCTCTCTCTCTCTCTCTCTCTCTCTCTCTCTCTCTCTCTCTCTCTCTCTCTCTCTCTCTCTCTCTCTCTCTCTCTCTCTCTCTCTCTCTCTCTCTCTCTCTCTCTCTCTCTCTCTCTCTCTCTCTCTCCCCTTTCATTTTCCTCTCCTCTCCCTCTCCCCCTCTCCTCTCCTTCATTTTTCTCCTTTCCTTTCCTTCCTCCCTCTTTCTCCTCTCCTTTCCATTACCTCCTTCTTCCTCTTCTCTTTTCTCTCCTTTAGATTACCTCCCTCTCCCTCTCCTCCCTCTCTCTTCCCTTCTCTTTAACATGCCTTCCCTCTCCCTTTAACTTTTCTCCCTCGGTTGCTTATCTTTCCCATACACAACTCTGCCGACCTTCTCTTCATCTCTCCCTCTTCTTTCCCTTTCTCTCCCATGACCTCTCCTTGCGTCCCCTTCCTTCTCCCATATCTTTCATTAAATACAAGTTGGCTTACTCTTCTTATTCCTTTTATTCTTTTTAATTCCCCCTTTATCCCTCTCCTCTCCTTCCTACATACCTTTCCCTTCTTGTCTTTCCGTATTTACTCTTTCTTTACTACTTTTTTGGTCTATTAATCGTTCTCTTCATTCTTCCTTGTCTACCGCTGTCTCCCTCTCTCTCTCTCTCCTTTTTTCTCTCTTCCTTCCCTTATATGTTATCTTTTCTATGCCTTTCGTTATTTATTATTAGTACTTCTTGGTTTAGTGTCTTTTCTCTCTTTCCCTTCATTCTTCATATTCTTCATTTGTTCTTCTCTTCTCCTTTCCTTCCTGCATATCTTTCTCTCTCTTTATCTTATCTTCCCTCTGTCTCTTTCTTTCTCCTGTCTCAATCTGTTCTTTCGACCCTTATTTATTTACCTCTCTCTCTCTCTCTCTCTCTCTCTCTCTCTCTCTCTCTCTCTCTCTCTCTCTCTCTCTCTCTCTCTCTCTCTCTCTCTCTCTCTCTCTCTCTCTCTCTCTCTTCCTTTCCTTCCTGCATATCTTTCTCTCGCACGCTTTCTCTTTATTCTACCTTGCCTACCTCTCTTTCTCTCCTCCTTTCTCCTTTCCTTCCTGCTTATACTCCTTTCGTATGCCTTTCCTTATCTCCTACTTCTGCTCCTACTTCCTACTATTCCCTCCATTCATTCTTCCTAGTCTCCCTCCGGACCTTCTTTTCTCCTTTCTCCTTTCATTCCTGTATATCTTTCTCTCCTGTATCTCCCCTTTACAATCTCTCTGCCTTCCATACTTCCTTATCTCCCTTCCTTGTGTCTCTTCCCTTACCTTCCTCTCTTCTTCCTGGACTTTCTTACCTCCCCTTCCTCTTTCTCTTTACATATCCTTTTCCCATTTCTTCTATACCTCTTTCTTCTTTTCCTTCCTTTCCTTCACCATGCTTCCTTTATCCTATTCGCACTCCTTTGCTTCTCCTCTCTTCAAATATCCTTTCTTCATTCCTTCCTACCTCCTTTCTTTTCTTCCTTCCTTCTTTCCTGTTTTCCTTCCTTTCTTTCTCCCTTCCTAACTTCCTTCATTCACTCTATCCTTCCTTACTTCCTCCCTTTTCCTTCTTTCCTTCCTCCCCTTTTCTCTTCTTTTATCCTTCCTTCCTTCCTTCCTCCCCTTTTCTCTCTTTTTATCCTTCCTTCCTTCCCTTTTCTCTCTTTTTATCCTTCCTTCCTTTCTCCCCTTTTCTCTCCTTTTATCCTTCCCTCCTTCCTCCCTTTTCCTTCCTTCCTTCCTCCCTTTTCCTTCCTTCCTTCCTTCCTTCCTCCCCTTTCCTCTCCTTTTATCCTGCCTTCCTTCCTTCTTAACTTCCACCCTCCCTTCATTCATTCATCCACTCCTTCATTCATATTTCTTCCTACGTACTATCTCTACCCCCCCCCCCCCCCCCGTTTCTCCCATCCTCTTATTTGCCCCCCCCATACTTTTTCCCCCCCCGCGCGGCATTCAGTAATCACTCCTTGCTGGGCGGGACAGTTACCTGGCCGCCTTGCCTACGCCAGGTGACCACCGCTGCCAGGTAACGGAGGAGGAGGAGGAGTACGCCATCTGTCAGTCTCGCGGTCACTCTTAACATACATACAAACATACATACATACATACACACACACACGGTCGTTTTTATTTAAACAACTTATGAACACACGCACACACATCATCACTGCTTTGAAGGTTGAATGTGTGTGTGTGTGTGTGTGTGTGTGTGTGTGTGTGTGTGTGTGTGTGTGTGTGTGTATTAGCGTCCCATGCCTCAGGTGGGTGAATGAAACTAATCAGCGTTATCACCTGGGGAGTAACATCGAGCAGAGGGGGCAGAGGCGTGCGTGGGCGCCGGGCACAAAGGGTAGGGAGGGTGTAGGGGAGAGGGGCGAGACTTATGTGTGTGCGTGTGTGTGTGCGCCCCATAGGTAAGGCAGGTGAATGGGGGTTAATTAATGTTATCACCTGCTGAGTAACATCGCCTAGAATGGATCCTGTGTGCGTCTGTGTCTCTCGATTTGTAAGCTTGTCCGCCTCTTCTTATAACTGTTCTTTTCAGGCTTTATTTATTTTCCTCTCTCTCTCTCTCTCTCTCTCTCTCTCTCTCTCTCTCTCTCTCTCTCTCTCTCTCTCTCTCTCTCTCTCTCTCTCTCTCTCTAAACATTGTACATTTTCGTTTTAATATGTCTGATTTGTTTATGGTTTCTCTCTCTCTCTCTCTCTCTCTCTCTCTCTCTCTCTCTCTCTCTCTCTCTCTCTCTCTCTCTCTCTCTCTCTCTCTCTCTCTGATCTAAACATTGTACATTTTCGTTTTAATATGTCTAATTTGTTTATGGTTTCTCTCTCTCTCTCTCTCTCTCTCTCTCTCTCTCTCTCTCTCTCTCTCTCTCTCTCTCTCTCTCTCTCTCTCTCTATGATATAAAGATTGTACATATTGGTTTTAATATGTCTAATTTTTTTTTTGTCTCTCTCTCTCTCTCTCTCTCTCTCTCTCTCTCTCTCTCTCTCTCTCTCTCTCTCTCTCTCTCTCTCTCTCTCTCTCTCTCTCTCTCTCTCTCTCTCTCTCTCTCTCTCTTATTTAAACAATGTACAATATCTTTTTTATATGACTAATTGATTTGCGGTTACTTTTTTTCTCTCTTTTTATCTTATCTTCCCTTTGTCTTTTTTTTCTCTCCCTTCCTCCTCCTGTTCTGTCCACTCATATTTATTTTCCTCTCTCTCTCTCTCTTTCTCTTGTTTAAACCTTGTACATCATCTTTTTTTATTTGGCTGGTTTGTTTATGTCGATTCTCTCGTTCTCTCTCTCTTTATCTTCTCTCTCTCTCTCTCTCTCTCTCTCTCTCTCTCTCTCTCTCTCTCTCTCTCTCTCTCTCTCTCTCTCTCTCTCTCTCTCTCTCTCTCTCTCTCTCTCTCTCTCTCTCTCTTATTTAAACACAGTATATTTTCTTTCTTACGTTACTAATTTGTTTACATTTTCTCTCTTCTCTCATGATCTTTTTCTCTTCTCTTCCTCTCTTCCTCTTCCCTATCTCAGCCCCTTCCCCTCTTCCACTTTCTCTCTCCCTTCCTTTCTTTCTACCTATCCCTTCTCAAACCTATCTAACACATTCTTCCTACATCCCTCCCATCCCTTCTTCTTTCGCTCCCTCCCTTCCTCTTCTCCCTCCTTTAGTCTCTCCCTGCCTTCTGTCTCTCCCTCTCCCTGTCTCTATCTCTCCCTGTCTCCCTTTCTTCAATGTCTCCTGTCTAACCTCTCCACCTCCCTGCCTTCTGTCTCTCCCTCTCCCTGTCTCTGTCTGTCTCTCCGTCTTTTTATCTGGCTCGTGTCTAACCTCTCCACCTCCCCTTCTGTCTCTCCCTTTCCCTGTCTCTGTCTATCTCTCCGTCTTCTTACCTGGCTCCTGATTAACCTCTCCACCTCCCTGCCTTCTGTCTCTCTCCCTCTCCCTGTCTCTGTCTATCTCTCCGTCTTCTTACCTGGCTCCTGATTAACCTCTCCACCTCCCCTTCTGTCTCTCCCTTTCCCTGTCTCTGTCTGTCTCTCCGTCTTCATACCTGGCTCCTGTCTAACCTCTCCACCTCCCCTTCTGTCTCTCCCTCTCCCTGTCTCTGTCTATCTCTCCGTCTTCATACCTGGCTCGTGTCTAACCTCTCCACCTCCCCTTCTGTCTCTCCCTTTCCCTGTCTCTGTCTATCTCTCCGTCTTCTTACCTGGCTCCTGTCTAACCTCTCCACCTCCCCTTCTGTCTCTCCCTCTCCCTGTCTCTGTCTATCTCTCCGTCTTCTTACCTGGCTCCTGTCTAACCTCTCCACCTCCGCCCACCTGCCTCACCTGTCCCCTTGACCCATCACTAGGCTCCTCTTCACTCACCCTTACCTGATGCCCCCTACCCCCTGTTCTTCCTTCGCTTCTTCCTCCTCCTGTCTTTCCTTCTCTTCTTCCTCTTTCTGTTTCTATTCCATATCCTCTTCCTCCTCCTTATCTTCTCCTCCTCCTTCTCCTATTTCTTATTCTTTTCCTCCTCCTTCTCTTCTTATTTCTCCTTCTTTCTCTCCTCCTCTTCCTCTTCCTTCTCCTCCTTTTTCTCTTCCTCCTCCTTTTATCTCCATTGGTGTTCTGATGAAAGCTTCTCTCTCTCTCTCTCTCTCTCTCTCTCTCTCTCTCTCTCTCTCTCTCTCTCTCTCTCTCTCTCTCTCTCTCTCTCTCTCTCTCTCCTCTTCATTTCTGTCCTTTCCATGAGAGAGAGAGATAGAACTTGATAGCCGTATCCAGGTAACAAACACCTCGCTCATTTCAGGTGTGTGTGTGTATGTGTGTGTGTGTGTGTGTGTGTGTGTGTGTGTGTGTGTGTGTGTGTGTGTGTGTACGTTTGCCTGCTGTTGCATCTCCGTGGGTGAAGCCTCGACGTATCTTTTTTTTTTCCTTATTATTCTTCTCTCGCTTCCCACCTGTCTAAAAACACCTCTTTCTCCCCCTCCCCCCCTCTCTTCCTCCTCCTCCTCCTCCCCCTCTTCCTCTACCTCTTCCTCTCCTCTCACTCCCTAATTTATCAAACCCTTTCTTCTTTCATCTCTCCCATCCCCTCTTCCCTTTCCTCCTCTTCCCCTTCTCTCCTCCTCCTCCTCCTCCTCCTTCCTTCCCATTCTTGTCCAAAATTATCGAACTTTCTTCATTCATCTCTCCCATCGTTTCTTTTTTTCCTCCTTCCATTTCTCCTCTTCCGTTTCCCTCCTCCTCCTCCTCCTCCTCCTCCTTCCCTTCTACTTCCTCTTCTTTCTTCCTTCCTTCCCATCCTTCTCCAAAATTATCTTTCTCCATTCATCTCTCCCATCCTTTCTTTTTTTCCTCCTTCCATTTCCTCTCTTCCCCTTCCCTTCTCCTCCTCCTTCTTCCCTTCTACTTCCTCTTCTTTCTTCCTTCCTTCCCACTCTTCACCAAACCTATGTAACTTTCTTCATTCTTTTCTCCTATCCCTTCTGTTTCTTTTCCCTTCTCCTCCTCCTCCTCCTCCCCTTCTTCCTCTTCTCTCTTCCTTCTTTCCTATCTTTTTCCAAACTTATCTAATGCCGTCTTCATTCATCCCTCTTTATTTCCCTCTTCCCATCCTTCTCTTCCTCTTCCCTCCTCCTCCTCCTCCTCCCCCCTTCTTCCTCTTCTTCCTTCCTTCCTTCCCATC